>NW_027621924.1:0-126059 GCF_965140285.1 Lepidochelys kempii
CGGGGGTAAAAGGCACCTTACATGATCTGAAACTGACCGCCCCACAGCTCCATAGGCCTCCACTCCACCAGCCGCCCCACGAACTGCTTCGCTCAGCTCCGCTCCGCAGCCCACCAGCAGCTCCCGCCGTCCCACGAACTGCTCCCCCAGCCTGTCCACAAGGCACTCCAGCCGTCCCGCAAACTTCTCCACAATAGATCTTCAGGCTCCCCCACTACTTAACACAACGCTCAGTGATTTCGGCTCTTACTCAGTTCAGCTCTTTGGTGAAGTCAGCTTGTAGTAGGGGAGCCTCAGTGCTGGGACACCATTAGCCCGAAATGAGCTTTGCAGCCTGTAACTAGAGTCCTAACGGAACCAAAATTAGCTCTGAGATTCCACAGTGGAGAGAAAAGAAAGAGCTATTAGCATATAAGACCATCACCAAGGGACCCATGGCACCAAGTATTAATACTTGTCCCCAACCTCTCTCAATTCACAGAGTTTTGGAACCCATGGCCCTTGCCTAGCGAGTGCTGCTTAGTTGATGGTGAGTCCCTCCATCATAACAAAAGGCCAAGTACAGTTCCCAGCACAGTTCCCATAATCAGGGTAATAACAATTTATTCTTCCTGCCCCAATAACAGAGACACTGGGGATCCCACAGCAGCCAAAGTGAGCATTTGGGCAGCTATGGCCTCGTTCTAGGCGGGGTGGGTGTGCCTATGCAAATGAGATCGGCCCCTGAAGTTCTTTTCCACAACTTGCCAGACCTCACCACCAGATGTCAGGGTGAGGCTCACCCTGACACTGCTTACACTCCGTGTGGCCTGCCAGTCTCGGAAGCGGCTGGCGCGTCCCTGCAGCCCCGGGGGTGGGGGGATCTCCACACGCTGCCCCCGCCCCGAGGGCCGACTCTGCCATCTGTGGCAATGGGAGCTGCTGGGGTGGTGTCCGTGGGCAGCGATGGGCAGAGACCCCCCACCTAGGAGCTGCTGCCAGAGGGGGGTGTGGGTCTCTTTTGGGAGATCCCTGAGGTAAGAGCTGCACCCTCATTCTCTCCCGCACCCCAAGCTCCAGCCCAGACCCCAACCCCCTGCACCCAAACTCCCTCCCAGAGTCCACCCCCTGCACTCCCTCCTCCACCCTATCCCCATGCCCTAGCCCAGAGCCCACACCCCACACCCAAACTCCCTCCCAGAGCCTGCGCCCGCACCCCCTCCTGCACCCCAACCCCCAACCCCAACCCAGATCCCGCACCCAAAGTTCCTCCCACAGGCCTCCCCCCACACCTGCTCTCGCACCCCAACCCTCTTCCCCAGTCCAGAGCCCACCCCCTGCACCCAACTCCCTCCCAGAGCCCGACCTGCACCCTCTCCTGCACCCCAACCCCCTCCCCCAGCCCAGAGCCCACACCTGAACTCCCTCCCAGAACCTGGCCACCCCACCCATTCCTGCACCCAATGCCCTGCCCCAGCCAAGACTCCACACCTGCACCCAAACTGCCTCCCAGAGCCTGTACCCCTCACCCCCTCCCACACCCTAACCCCCTGCCCCAGCCCAGAGCCCACACCACACATCCAATTCCCTCCCAGAGCCTGCCCCCACACCTGCTCCTGCACCCCAACCCCCTGCCCCAGCCCAGACCCCGCACCCTTCATTCCCTCCTGCACCCCAACACCCTGCCGCAAACCACAGCCCACACCCAAACTCCCTCCCAGAGCCCAACCCCTTTCCCTCTCCCTCCCATACCCAAACTCCCAGAGCCTTAGGCAGATGTGGGGGGAGGTGGACGGGGAGGCAGGACTTGGTCCCATTCTGGAAACCACCAAAAATTGTAGAAACCTGCCGCCCCTGTCCAGCCCAACCTTCTGCGGGTGCCCCTCAGGCCCCACCCGTGCAGGGTTTGAAGCTTGCATTGCTTAAATTCCAGGACGCTGGGGGACTTCAGCTCCCCTTTGTCCAGCGGGAACCTTCAGCCTACTCCCAACCAGATTCTTGTCCATGGGGTGACTGTCGGGGGGCTGGGCCCCTCTTTGTCTTTTCTCTCTGGGACAGGCCAGGGTACCTAGAACTGGGGTATCTGAGCACCCAGGACCTTCTATGGAGATGCCCTTCTCCTTCCCCTTCTGTGGTCTTAGAGGGATTCTAAGCCGCACCTGAATTTAGTCCCTTATTTAAATCTGTTGCACCAGATTAAAGAAACAAAAGGGCATATTTGGGGGAGTTCTACCTCAGTATCGCTACTGGTATGTCGTGTGGTTGGTGAAGAATTCTACGCCAGAGCCGTGTAAAATTGCTACAACTAAGGTCAAAGATTTGACAAGAACTCAGGTAGAAATGAGAGGTTTTAGTGGTTGATTTTCACCCCAGAGATGGATGCTATGGTGACCTGTGGCCAAGGTAAACTGTTTTTAGAATTGCTCACACTTCTAAAGGATGCCATGATGAAACTGGGAACAACTGTCTTTTACCATTTGGATCCCAAGTTTCCTGAAGCACAGAGAGAAACAGCTGATTCCTTCAGAGCCATGCCATGCCTATGGGTCCCAAACTGGCTGCCTTGCTGGACAAGATGCACTTCTGTGTTGGTTAAATGATGGTAGCCAATGAGGGAATGTAACAGATTCCAAGTTCAGACTGCAGGATACATGAATGCTGAGTCCAGAGTCTGTGGTTTGGTCTCTTAGTTTTGCTCTTGAGTCTAATGCATGTGTCTCACTTTTCCACCTCCTGCTACTCTGAAAGATTAGAAAGTGTGAAAGTAGAGCACAGGTGGTTTTTCTCATGATGCAGCCTTCCCCCGTAGTGTGAGACCCCTTCCACCCACACTTCTGGGAGAAGACCCAGGGAGAAATGAACCCTCAGAAATGGAAGGCTCCTAGGTTATGGTCGAATGTGACTTCACACAGAGCTCACTGGGTGAAAATGGGAATTAAGAGAAAACTGCCCTAAAGGTTTATAGTTTGTAATCTTTGAAGAAATTGTTACCAGCAACAAGGAAATTGCACACGAAGTTTATTAGTGTAAGGTAAGAGGCTGATTCTGTGATCACTTTCAGTGTTACAGTATAATTCAGGTTTTCTTCTAGCCCCCTCCTACAAAATAGCAAATGGTGGCTAATCCTGCAATAAAAACCTGACTCCAAAGGAATCAGGTTTGGGGGAAAATGTGAGAGAAATAGCATGTACGAGAATAGAGACCCAGTATAGACTGGAATGATTTCTGTTTCAAATGGAATTTATTTGGTAAATTTTAAAATAAATCTTCTGTTGGGAGGAAAACTACTTGAGAGAAGATGTGGAACCTTTTCCCCAGTGAGAGGGAAAGAGCCAGAGAGTTCCCCAGGGCTCTTGTTCACAAAGCAAAGATGTCACATTAGGCAGGAGATGTCAAGATCTACAATGGTGATGGGCGAGTGATGGGAGCTTTTCTGGGTGGTTGTTGTTTGGTTGTTTTTTTTCATGTAATTTTTGTTTTGTTTTTGCAACTAGTTCTTTTTATAGCTGCTGAGCCCCCTTGTCCTTTTGAGCACAGCTCTTTAACCCTCAGGCCTGGCTCTGGAAACCTCAGAACCGGCTTTGCGGTTTTTTTTTTCATGTTTGCTATCTTTGGAGTTCGCACATCCACACGACATGCGGTTCACAGCAACGGATACTTTGAGAAACCTGCTGGGTGAAGCAGGCCTTTTCCAAACTGACATTGGCCCAAATTCTGCCTCAATTCAGCTGGATTGGGACACGTCTGTGTCAAAGGAGTGGTTCACACCTGATTTGCCCAGAGACCTCAGAGGAGGGGTAGTTAGATATAGGATAAGTAGGAATCGACAACAATTAAGTTAAATATAAAGGTGAAAGACCCTCACCTTGCAGGTCAACAAGCCTGTTCTGTTCTTTCCATCCAATGCATCTGGCACTGGTCGCTCTCAGGTAGCACACTGGGCTTGACGGACCATTGGTCTGACCCAGTCTATGACCTGTCGTGCGTTCTTATGGAAGTCCTCTGCGGGCTTGTCTACACGGGCAAGTTTCTGCACAGGAAAGCAGCTTTCTGCGGTGTAACTCCCGAGGTGCGCACTCAGATTTCGTGATGCATGATAGGAAGGGGCCATGACAGGGACACACTGCCGTGCGGGGTCAAAATGAAGGAGCTGTGACATGCCTACCACAAGGTGCAGGAGGCAAACTGCTGCTCCATATTGGGGGCTAACTAACCCCAGCATCACGGCAAGAATCTACCTAGCAGCTGGAGAAAAAATATGAATGAGAGTCAAAGACACCTCCACGTGGCGTGTCTCTTCCCCAATCTCAACACCTGGAAGATTGTCTGGAAGACTCAGAATTTGAACTGCAGAGATTGGTCTCAGGCTGAGAGGGAATTCAGTCTGTGTATTAAGAACTCAGCATGGCCTGGAGCAAGCAGTGAGTGAGAAAAGCTGTTTGATCCAATTCTTGCTTAGTATATTCAAATTAGAGTTTAGACTGGGAGTCTGTTTTCATTTGTTATGTAACCACTTTTGACCTCTGTAACCAATACTTATACTCAGTTAAAATCTAACTTTCTGGAGTTAATAAACTTATTTTACTATTTTATACTTACTCCTGAGTTTGTCCAAAGTGCTTGGGAAAGTTGCTCACATGACAAAGGCTGGTGCATGTCCCCTTTATTTTTGATGAAGTGGCGAACTAATTAATGAGCTTACACTTTTCAAGAGAAGGACTGAGACGATCGCATTCTGACCTTTTACTGACACTTCTTTAATAACTAAAAAAAAAGAACAGGAGGACTTGTGGCACCTTAGAGGCTAACTGATTTATTTGAGCACTGTCCAGTTTTGGGCCCCACACTTCAAGAAGGATGTGGATAAATTGGAGAGAGTCCAGCAAAGGGCAACAAAAATGATTAGGGGACTGGAACACATGAGTTATGAGGAGAGGCTGAGGGAACTGGGATTGTTTAGTCTACGGAAGAGAAGAATGAAGGGGGATTTGATAGCTGCTTTTAACTACCTGAAAGGTGGATCCAAAGAGGATGGATCTAGACTATTCTCAGTGATAGCAGATGACAGGACAAGGAGGAATGGTCTCAAGTTGCAGTGGGGGAGATTTAGGTTGGATATTAGGAAAAACCTTTTCACTAGGAGGGTGGTGAAACACTGGAATGCATTACCTAGGGAAGTGGTGGAATCCCCTTTCTTAGAAGTTTCTAAGGACAGGCTTGACAAAGCCCTGGCTGGGATGATTTAGTTGGGGTTGGTCCTGCTTTGGGCAGGGGGTAGGACTAGATTCCTCCTGAGGACCCTTCCAACCCTGATCTTCTATGATTCGATGACCCTCCTCCAGGAGTGACAGAGCCTGGCATGTGCTGGAAGAAGCGGGGAGCTCTGGTGCCCACGGACCTGTCCTGGCAGCTTTCTCAGCAGCAAAGAAATCAATTCTCCCTGCCCCTGAGCAACCCACCCACAGCTAATGGCAGCATTGGTGGGGGGTCCCAAGCTTTGCACCAACGTCCACATTTCAGACCTTCCTCTCATGGCACTTTCCATGTGAATTAGGACAAGCAAGCTGGGGAAGCTCCATGGGGTAATAGAAACCAGGGCTGCAGGGAAGGTTTGAACTCACAACCCCAGCAATATTGCCCTTTGCACTAACCACTTGCACCCCTGCAGGGGCTCCTTGGACAGCGCTGGGAAGTCGGCCGTGATCCGTCTCTGTGGTTCGCACCTTTGCCTGGCAATTGAAAGGCTGCCGGTTCAAACCTCACTCAAGCTGTGGCTTTCCAGCAATGAGACTCCAGTCCATTTTAACAGGAAGAAAATCTCCTCTATTCTGGTTTAGCCCCATTTGACTCCTTCTGCCCGTCTTCTTCCTCCCCCATCGGTCCCTTTCCTTCCCCATTGGGGCCATGCAGAGGGGAGCCCCAGTCAGTCTCTGTCACCGAGAGGCTGTATCCCATAAGGGGAGGGAGGGGTCGCTGTAAAGCATTGATAATGGGTGGGGGAGGGGTGTGCGTGGTTAGGGGGAGAAAGTCTGGAGAACTAACAGTGGGGCCCAGAGAGATTCCCCCACAGACTGGGGAGATCCCCTGCTGCCCACCATCACCCAGCTCTGGGAAGAACAACTTGGGATTGCTTGGGGAACCCACCTTTAAAAACAGAAGTGTTCCATGCTAGTTACATTTGAATAAGACCAAAGCCGCCTCAAACCCAGTGTCACAGTCACTGGGACGACTTTGTCCTGACATTTTACCGGCCGCAGCCACAAAGCGAGTCAAATTACGGCTCCCGTTCGGCGTCAAGGCTCACAGACGAACCCAGAGGCTTTTCCTTCCTCAGGTTCTGCCGTCATTTCAGTGCTGGCCTGTTCCGAGATTCATCGTTGTGCAAAGCAGCGTCAGGCCCTGAAACTGGACGAGCCCAGAGCAGAGGCTACCTTCATTTAACCCTCCAAAAACCAACCCGCCGAAACGTGGATTAGCACCCATGCTCCTCCAGCCGCAGGGGAGGCGCCTCATCTGGGCCCCTGGTGCCCATGCTCCAGCAACATAAGACCACGGGGGCCTGGCTCCACCCAAGTCTGGGGGCCGGTGTCTCCCCCAGCCCCACCTGCTGCCCCCGGGCAATTTAAAAGGGCCCGGAAACCCCCACCGCCATCACCGGCAGCACAAGGGGGCTAAGGCGGCTTCCTGCCCACCCTCGCTCCGTGTAACCCTTCTGCCCGTCAGAGTTGGCAGCAACAAGGACCGGGTTCAATATCTAGGGGATCCATTCCAATAACACAATGCAAACCGGCTCGAGCCCCCACCCAGTGACCTGGGACAAATATGTACCACCCCCGCTGGGCACCTCCCAGAGGCAATCCTTCCCCTCTTGCAAGCACCTAGTCTGAGTGTAGCAAAAAGCCTTTTAATAACAGAGAGAAACAATGTGGCATTATGTTGGGGAAACACCACCAACAGGATTCATAACACAACTCACGAGCAAAAAAAAAACCCACCCCAAGCAAATTGGGGCATGCCCTTTCCCTTTGGTTCTTGAGTCCAGCAACCCCAAATCACCCAAAATCCCAAAAGTCCAATGACCCAAAAGTCTCTGTCCCTGGTCAGGGCAGCCCCAAAATTCAAAAGTTTATCTGCAGAGCTTTACCTCCCAACCTGGGTGGAGATGGGGGCGGGGGTAAAAGGCACCTTACATGATCTGAAGCTGACCGCCCCACAGCCCCATAGGCCTCCGCTCCACCAGCCGTCTCACAAACTTCTCCACAATAAATCTTCAGGCTCCCCCACTACTGAACACAACGCTCAGTGATTTCGGCTCTTACTCAGTTCAGCTCTTTGGTGAAGTCAGTTTGTAGTAGGGGAGCCTCAGTGCTAGAACACCATTAGCCCGAAATGAGCTTCGCAGCCTGTAACTAGAGTCTTAACGGAATCAAAATTAGCTCTGAGATTCCACAGTGGAGAGAAAAGGAAGAGCAATTAGCATGTAAGGCCCTCACCAAGGGACCCATGGCACCAAGTATTAATACTTGTCCCCACCCTCTCTCAATTCACAGCGTTTTGGAACCCATGACCCTTGCCTAGCGAGTGCTACTTAGTTGATGGTGAGTCCCTCCATCATAACAAAAGGCCAAGTACAGTTCCCAGCACAGTTCCCATAATCAGGGTAATAACAATTTATTCTTCCTGCCCCAATAACAGAGACACTGGGGATCCCACAGCAGCCAAAGTGACCATTTGGGCAGCTATGGCCTCGTTCTAGGCGGGGTGGGTGTGCCGATGCAAATGAGATCGGCCCCTGAAGTTCTTTTCCACAACTTGCCAGACCTCACCACCAGATGTCAGGGTGAGGCTCACCCTGACACTGCTTACACTCCGTGTGGCCTGCCAGTCTCGGAAGCGGCTGGCGCCTCCCTGCAGCCCCGGGGGTGGGGGGATCTCCACACGCTGCCCCCGCCCCGAGGGCCGACTCTGCCATCTGTGGCAATGGGAGCTGCTGGGGTGGTGTCCGTGGGCAGCGATGGGCAGAGACCCCCCACCTAGGAGCTGCTGCCAGAGGGGGGTGTGGGTCGCTTTTGGGAGATCCCTGAGGTAAGAGCTGCACCCTCATTCTCTCCCGCACCCCAAGCCCCAGCCCAGACCCCAGCCCCCTGTACCCAAACTCCCTCCCAGAGTCCACCCCCTGCACTCCCTCCTCCACCCTACCCCCATGCCCCAGCCCAGAGCCCACACCCCACACCCAAACTCCCTCCCAGAGCCTGCGCCCGCACCCCCTCCTGCACCCCAACCCCCAACCCCAACCCAGATCCCGCACCCGAACTTCCTCCCACAGGCCTCCCCCCACACCTGCTCTCGCACCCCAACCCTCTTCCCCAGTCCAGAGCCCACCCCTTGCACCCAACTCCCTCCCAGAGCCCGACCTGCACCCTCTCCTGCACCCCAACCCCCTCCCCCAGCCCAGAGCCCACACCTGAACTCCCTCCCAGAACCTGGCCACCCCACCCATTCCTGCACCCAATGCCCTGCCCCAGCCAAGACCCCACACCTGCACCCAAACTGCCTCCCAGAGCCTGTACCCCTCACCCCCTCCCACACCCTAACCCCCTGCCCCAGCCCAGAGCCCACACCACACATCCAATTCCCTCCCAGAGCCTGCCCCCACACCTGCTCCTGCACCCCAACCCCCTGCCCCAGCCCAGACCCCGCACCCTTCATTCCCTCCTGCACCCCAACACCCTGCCGCAACCCACAGCCCACACCCAAACTCCCTCCCAGAGCCCAACCCCTTTCCCTCTCCCTCCCATACCCAAACTCCCAGAGCCTTAGGCAGATGTGGGGAGAGGTGGACGGGGAGGCAGGACTTGGTCCCATTCTGGAAACCACCAAAAATTGTAGAAACCTGCCGCCCCTGTCCAGCCCAACCTTCTGCAGGTGCCCCTCAGGCCCCACCCGTGCAGGGTTTGAAGCTTGCATTGCTTAAATTCCAGGACGCTGGGGGACTTCAGCTCCCCTTTGTCCAGCGGGAACCTTCAGCCCACTCCCAACCAGATTCTTGTCCATGGCATGACTGTCGGGGGGCTGGGCCCCTCTTTGTCTTTTCTCTCTGGGACAGGCCAGGGTACCTAGAACTGGGGTATCTGAGCACCCAGGACCTTCTATGGAGATGCCCTTCCCCTTCCCCTTCCCCTTCTGTGGTCCCATCTGTCATTGACTCCAGCCTGTTTTCTATCCATCATCAGCACCATCCCAAGCCAGCTGCACCCGCCTCAAAAAGACAGTGTCCCCTGATGGGTGTAAATCATAGAATCATAGAATATCCTCATTTACACATTTCTTTGGCAGTCATTACAGGAGACAAAGGGTTTCTATTCCCAACTTGAAGGCAAGGAGTGCATTAGGGGCAACTCCAAGGGAAAGACTATTGATGGAGATCTCAATCTAAATTCTACACGAGTTTTGTTATCTTCCCTTTTGGTTCTATCCCTGGAAATTCCCCCCGACTAGTCTGCTGAAAGATAAAATCATCTAAATCTGCCTCCAAAGAACCTGACCGGCTGAAGCAGGAGGAGACCTGAGAGACGGCCACTTTCAAATCAAAAGGAAACGCTGAGACCTGCCTGTTGCCACACCCGCCCCCACCCGTCCCCAGGAGAAGGAGGCACCGACCTGTCGTGTGCGATCTAATGAGCAGGGAAAGAATCTGGGAATTACCTTCTGTAAAAACTCATCCTTTTGTTCCTCAAACACCTGTGGAAATAGCTGATTCAAGAAGTTGTTGACAGAGGGATGGTCCGCGTCTCTCAGCAGCTCCTTGGGTCACCAGCCGTTGTCAACCAAGCCAGTTGGCAGACTGACGGCAGGGCAAGAATGCTGACCCCCAACACTCTTTGCTGTTGGCCTCCGTGACATCACAATCAGCTTGTGCATAAACACACACAGACCCCACCCAGAGAGACACACCCCCACTGAGCAACTCCCCACGCTCCCTCCCAGCACTTTCTGCCCACCCCAGAACAGCTGTTTCATGGAATTGAGGATGCTCCGGGAGGGTCGGTTCGGGGCGGGGACATGGCACACTTGGGGCACTGCCTGGGACTCTTCTCTCCTCAGTGCAGGGCTCAGCACTTGTCCTTGCTGAACCTCATCAGATTTCTTTTGGCCCAATCCTCTAATTGGTCTGGGTCACTCTGAACCCTATCCCGACCCTCCAGCATATCTCCCTCTTCCCCCAGCTTAGTGTCATCTGCGAACTTGCTGAGGGTGCAATCCATCCCATCCTCCAGATCATGCACAAAGATGGTGAAGAAAACCGGCCCCCAGAGTGACCCGTGGGGAAGCGGGGGAGGGGGTGGAGGAGAGGAGGCAGACGGTGAGTGGCAGGGACCCCACAGAGGGGGGTGCAGTGGAGGAGAGGGGGAAATCATCCAGGCAGCGGTGGGCAGTGTGGGCTGGGAGAAGGGGCGAGGCAGATACAGGAAGAGATGGAGCACAGGCGGGGCACTGGGGCCCAGGCACCCGGGGCCTGGTCATTGTTGGCACCAAGAGAGGAGAGGAGAGGAGACGGAGACGGAGACAGAGTGTGTGTGATGGCCAACGCACTAGAGGAGAGACAGAGAAAAACATGGTAGGATAGCAAGCAACTCACCTCCTGGAGTCATCTGTGATGAAGCGGGACTTCATGTTTCCTCTGAATCGTGTGGGGGTGCCTCAGTTTCCCGTATGCAGTTCTTAAGGATCTAGGGGGTGGGGTAAGGGTGTATGATCGTTGCAGAGCTCTGGAGGGCAGGTGTGTGCAGGGGTCTGGACACAGAGAATGGCCGACACCCTCTTTCCTGGCACCTGATGCCCTGGGCCCTTCCCCCCTGCGAGGTGAGAGCTAAAGGGTTGGAGAACAAAGGAATCGGGTGCCCTCCTGGCCGGGGACAGGGACAAAGCCCAGAGGAGGAGGGGCTGGGGGGAGTTTCAGTTGGGGGCTGGCTGGAGACATGGAGTGAAGGGCAGACGGGGTTGTCTGGCTCACTGCCCCCCCCCAAAATGGACCCGGCTGAGGGGTCCTGTTCTCTGCACCTACAAGCTCTGTGTTAGACCATGTCCCTGTCGTCTAATAAACCTCTGTTTTCCTGGCTGGCTGAGAGTCCCGTCTGACTGCGGAGTTGGGGGGCAGGACCCTCTGCCCCCCCCAGGACCCCGCCTGGGCGGACTGGCTGTGGGAAGCGCAGGGAGGGGCAGAGGAGGCTGAAGGCTCCGAGGTCAGAGCCAGGAAGGTGGAGCCGGGGGAGCTGTGTGTCCTGCAGACAGGCTGCTCCCCGAGAGGAGACTCCCCCAGAGTCCTGCCTGGCTTCCTGGGGAGCAGTCCCAGAGCATCGCCCGGGGACCCCGGGACATCCTCCTCCTCGATGAAACCTTCTGCCGTGTGACGTGCTGTGTGTGTCGTGTTGCGTGTGTCGTGTGACGTGTTGTGTGTGTGACTTGTGTGTTGTTTTGTGTGTGTGAGATGTGTTTATGTGTGCGTGTTGTGGTCCGTGTTGAGTGTGTGTGTGTGCCATGTTGTATACCGTGTTGTGTGCATGTGACGGTGTGTGCCGTTTTGTGTGCATGTTGTGTGTGTCGGTGTCATGTGTTGTGTGAGATTTTTGTGTCTCGTGTTGTGTGCCGTTTTGTGTGTCGTGTGTCGGTATCGTGTGTCGTGTTGTGTGTGGGTGTGTGATATTTTGTGTGCGAAGTTTTGTGCATCGTGTTGTGTGTGTGTGTCACGTGTGCCGTTTTGTGTGTCATGTGAGGTGTTGTGTGTCATATTGTGTGTGTGTGTCGGTGTCGTGTGTGATTTCTTTGTCACGTTGTCTGCTGTTTTGTGCGTCATCAAGTGTGTGTGTGTGTATGTGTCGGTGTCGTGTGTTGTGTGTGATTTTTGTGTGTCTTGTTGTGTGCTGTTTTGTGTGTCAGTTTATTTGTGTGTCATGTTGTTTGTGTCTTTCGGTGTCCTGTGTTGTGAGAGTGTTCTCTCTGTGTGTGTCGGTGTCGTGTTGTGTGTGTGTGTGTCAGTGTTGTCTGTCGTGTTTTCTGTGTGTTGTCTTGGGTGGCCCCTCAGGGTATTGCACAAAACATTTCCATCGTGGAGAAACAGTGACACCAGGTGGCCAATCCAGATAATGTACAAACCATTTCCCTCACAGAGCAACAGTGACACCGGGTGGCTAATCCAGGTATTGCACAAAGCATTTCCCTAATGGAGCAACAGTGACACTCGGTGGCCACTCTGGGTAATGCACAAATAATTTCCTTAACGGAGCAACAGTGACACTGGGTGGCCAGTCAGTGTAATGCACAAATCATTTCCCTCCTGGCCCAACAGTGACACCGGGTGGCCACTTGGAGTAATGCAGAAAGCATTTCCTCACGGAGCAATGGGGACACTGTGTGGCCAATTCAGGTATTGCACAAATCATTTCCCTCCTGGACCAACAGTGACAGTGGGTGGCTAAACCAGGTATTGCACAAAGCATTTCCCTTATGGAGCAACAGTGACACCGGGCGGCCCCTTGGAGTAACACACAAATCATTTCCTCCCGGAGCACCCGTTGCACAAACTGAGTTTAATAATAATAATAAACAACAAATAGTTTCACTAGAAAAGGCAGATTTTCAGTGATTATAAGGGATAGCAAACAGAAGAAGGCAGATTGCTAAGCAAATACAAATACACACACATACTAAGCCTAAGATCTTAAAGAGACTGGATTCAAGAAGTCATTTCCCATCCTAAATGTCTTTTGGCAACTTGAAGAGTTTCTGTAGCTTAGACTTCCCGTTGTTTCTCTTTGCAGACTAGACTCCTGTCTTAGTCTGGACTTCCCCCTTCTCATTCCCTTTGTCTCTTCAGGTACTTTCTGCAGCCTTTCTACTGCCCTGCATGATTTTCCTCCGCTCCGACGTCTCCATGGCTCCCGAGACCTCACCTGTGGGAATGCACACCTACCCGTGTCCTACCAAGGGAGACGGCACCAGGAGAGCAGAGGGGAGAGAGCGAGTTGGCGAACACATGAGAAGACGGCGAGTGCGGACGAGGAACTGGCAGCGCCGACCTGGCAGCCGGGTCTGCAGCGGGCAGAGAGCGGAGGCCTGGTTCCGCCTCCTTGGAAAGAGGCCCAAGCGGCTCAGGCCCCTCCTGCCGCGTTCCCCTCCGGCGAGAGCTCCGGCACCATTCCTCGCCAGAGCCGCTGCGAGAGCCGAGCCGGAGCCCTCGCTCCACAGCGCTCGACGGGGGCTGGGAATCTCGCCCTCGGCCCTGCCGCCCTCTTCCCTCCCGCCCACACCGGCCCCACGCGCCGCCCAGAGACCGAGTTCCCCCGACCGTCCCCGCTCCGCTCTCGCCCCCGCGGGGGGTCATCTCCGGGGTGTGATTTCGGTGTCGTGTCCTCTGCCGTCTTGTGTGTTGTGTGACGTGTCAGTGTCGTGTCGTGGGCGTGTGAGACGTCATGTGTGTCAGTGTGTTTGCCGTCTCGCTGTGTGTGAGTTGTCGTGAGTCGGCGGGTGGGTGTGGGTGAGTGTGTGTGTGGGCGTGAGTTGTGTGTGGTGTGTGTCTTTCGGCGTGGGCGTATGTTGTGTTGTGTTGTGTTTTGTGTGTGGGGGGCGTGTCGTGTGGTGTGTTGTGTGTTGTGCATGTGTCGTGTGTGTGGGCGTTTGTTCTGCGTGCGTTGTGTGGGCGTGTGTGGGTGTGTGTTGTGTGGGCGTGTCATGTGTGGGCCTATGTGAGAGAAGTTGTGTGTGTGTGTGAGACGTCATGTTTGTGTGTGTGTGTGAGACGTCGTGTGTCTTGTGTGTGTGTGTCAGTCGTTGTCTGTGTCGTGTGTTTGTCAGTTTCATGTGTGTCAGTATTGTGTGTCGGCGTGTGTGTGTGTGTCGGCATGTGTGCGACATTATGTGTCGTGTGTTTGTGTGTGGACGTGTGTGAGAGCCGTCGTGTGCCTTGCATGTGTGTCGGCGTGTGTGAGAGACGTGTCTCTGTGTGTGAGACGTTGTGTGTCGTGTGTGTGTGAGACGTGGTTGTGTGTGTGTTGTCTTGAGTGTTTTGTTCAGTGTGTGACGTGTTATGTGTGATTTGTGTGTGTGTGACGGGTTGTGTGTCGTGTTGTGCGCGCGTGCGACGTCTCCCATGATCACGCAGTTTCCATGAGTATTTACTTCATTAAAAACATTAAAGAGGGCTCGATCCATATCCACATGAGATCCCGGCGGCCTCTAGCAGACTCCAAGCACTATCCCAGGGGAGGCTCGAGTCGTTTGCTTCCCCAATGTCATTTTTGCCCAGACGGACTCTGTCTTCTCCATTCCATCGCTGATTTCTTTACATTCGACCTCCTCATTGATAGACAATGCTACTCCACCACCTTGACCTTTATTTCGGTCTTTCCTAAACAGCACATACCCTTCAACACCCGTAGTCCAGTCATGACGACTATTCCCCCCTGTTTCTGTTCTCCCGAGAATATCTGGTTTCACTTCCTGCACCAGTACCTCTAATTCCTCCATTTTGTTACCTAGGCTCCTCGCATTGGTGTACAAACATCTTCATTTTTGCTGCTTGGCCTCGCTCACGTTCTTTACCCAATGAGGCACGGTCATTCCACAGCCAGCAGAACCTACTAGACTGGTGTCCACACTGCCCTTCCTCCTTATAGCCATTCCCCTACCCACGGCTGTATCCTTTCTTACTTTCTTTTCTTCCCTCTCAAGGCTAAAATCCGGCATGGAGATTACCTGGACATTCCCCAACCAATCATCTCCCCCAGATTCCTAGATTAAAGCTCCCTTAATCAGTTGTGCCAGCCTCCATCCTAGAAGTCTGTTTCCTTCCCTACTCAGATGAAGTCCATCCCGAGAGAACTGTCCTCTGTCCAGGAATGCCTCCCAGTGGCCATTCATCCCAAAGCCCTCCTTCTAGCACCACTGCCTAAGCCATCTGTTGATAGTCATAATCTTGTCACGCCTTTGTTGACCTTCTCCAGGAATAGGCAAAATCCCACCACAGATCACCTGAGCCTCGATTTCCTTTAGCGTCTTCCCCAGCCAAGCACAGTCTCCCTTAATCCTTTCCAGCGAGAATCTAGCTGTATCATTTGTTCCCACATGAAGGATAATTAGGGGATTCTTTCCCGTTCCCTTTAGGATCCTTTTCAACCTCAGATCTACATCCCGTATCTTAGCACCTGGAAGACAGCACACCCTTCTATTCTCTGGATCAGCTCTGGTTACAGGCCTGTCTAGTCTTCTCAGTAAAGAGTCCCCGATCACGTAGCCCTGCCTTTCCCTGGTGACAATGCTATTCTCCAGTCTATCCCCTGTTCCCTCTGGCTGCAAGTTCTTTCCATTCCTATTCTCCCTTGTAATCCTCTTCAACTCATCCTGTATCCTCCTGCGGCTCATATTTGGTGTAGTCTCCATTGACTCTTCCCCTTTTCCTATAGGACTAGCCACTCTTCTCTTCCTCCTTGCCCCTCCACCTTCAGTGACTACCTGTTGAGCCCCTTCTTCATTTTCCAACTCTCAAAAACTATTCCTGAACTCTATTTCTCCTTCACTAGCCCGTCTTTTCCTCTGCCTGGTTTTTTTTTAGTCACATGCTTTCACTGACCACTTTCCTCACCCAGCAGTCTCCCCTCAGAATTCCTCAGTCCTGCTTCCATCTGCAAGTCAGAGCTTTTCCCTTCAGATACCTCATGTCTTTGCTCCATCATCTGCTCAAACCCCTTTCTAAACTCAACCAGACTTTCCACCTGCATCTCCAAACCTCAGATCTTCTCCTCCATCAGCTCGAGCAGACGGCATTTCATGCAGACAAAACTCTTACCAGGTCCCCCCTCCAGGATCATGGACATACGGCAGCTTCCACAGCCAGTCATCTCCATTGTGTCTTCCACGACATGAGTCACTCCCACCGCTGCCTCTGTGTCTGTCATCGCCTTCCCACCTAAATCCTGTTCACCTGGGAAACACCCAAATCCCACCCCCCACAGGAACAACAAACCCCAAACAAGCACCACAAGACAAACTCCCCCTCAGACTCCCCTGTTTACAGCCCTGTTTGCTGGCTCCTGTTCCAGGGCCTGACTGGCTGGCTCCCTTCATAGGACCCCGAGTCAGAGAAGCCCTGGCCCCGAATCAGGGCTCAGCTTCTCCCCCAGCACAAAGCCCCCACAAGCCTCGACACGTACACATAATCCCAATACACAACCAAATGCCAACACCTTCTCCCCCACACCATTCACAGCTGTTGGTGGGTCTTGGGGAAACCCTGGTGCACCAGCGGGGGCGGGTGTCTGACGGGGTGGGTGGGGTGGAGGGGGGCGGGGAGGGGGCCCAGCTGGGAGGTGGAGGGGTCTGTGTGGTGGGAGCTGTGGGAGGGTAGGGGATGGATTGGTGCTGTGGGAGGAGGAGAGGGGGGTTGTGGACAGGTGGCAATTGGGTTGTAGGGATGGGGACTGGGTCTGGGAGGGATGTGGGGGAGGGAGAAGCTATAGGGGACCTGGATTGGGGACTTGGGTCAATGGCATGGCTGCGGCTGTTGGGTTGGGTTGGGAGGGGCAGCACCATGGCAGCTCCCAGGGGGACACAGCATGGCTATGGGGGGCTGTAGGGAGGGGAGGGGTCTGTGGGGTGGGGTGTCTCAGCTGGGTGGGGTGGCTGTGACATGTGGGGAGCGGGGGGGGCAGAAGAGGGGCCGGGGGCTCTGAGCCGTTCTGGAGAGCCCCCGGCCGCGTCCCTGCCGTTCCCCCCCCCGCAGCCTCCGCTCCCAGCGCCGCCGGCCCATGCTCCGGGCAGCGGGGCAACGAGCCTGGCCGACCCCGGGGCTCTCTGCAGTGCGGCCCGGCGGCTGGTCCTGGGGCTCCAGGCTGCGCGGTCAGGGGGCAGGGAGCAAGGGAGGGGTGGGGTAGAGGGCAGGGGAGTTCGGGGGGGGTCAGGGGCTGGGGGGTGGATGGGGTCGGGGTGGTGAGAGGGCGGGGAACAGGGGGTTGAATGGCAGCAGGAGGTCCTGGGGCGGTCAGGGAGAAGGGCTGGTTGGATGGGGCAGAAGGTCCGGGTGGCAGACAGGAAGGAGGGGGGGTTGGATGGAGTGGTGGGGGGCTGTTAGGGGAGGGGGATCTGGAGCCCCTCAGAGAACAGAAAGGTTGGATGGGGCCGGAGGCCCGGGGCGGCCATCCGGGGGCGAGAAGTGGGGTCAGATGGGGGCGGGGGCCGGGCCATGCCTTGCTCTTTGAGGAGGCCCAGCCTCCCCTAACTGTCCCTCTGTACAATTTC
This sequence comes from Lepidochelys kempii, assembly GCF_965140285.1. Classification (NCBI taxonomy): domain Eukaryota; kingdom Metazoa; phylum Chordata; order Testudines; family Cheloniidae; genus Lepidochelys; species Lepidochelys kempii. The sequence goes on from NW_027621924.1 coordinate 17,269, forward strand.
TGAAACCCGATCCGGCATCAGGCCAAAGTTTGCCTGCCCCTGGCTTAGGGCCTGATTCATGCAAAGACCCATTGGGAGTGTGTGAACATTGCCCCATTTCTGAAACTGGAAACAACCCCCTGCACAGGGCTGGGAAAACAGAGCAGAGCACTGGAGCCTGAACCCCCTCGTGAGAGACTGCGATGAAATCCTCTCAGGTATGGGCATCCTGACAGCAGGAGTATCTGGCTGTGTCGACTCTCTCCTCAGGCCCTGCGCGACCAGCATCCCTAGCCAGATATACCTGAGATGACGGGGCGTCCAGGATTTCCAGGTTTATGGATCTTGGGTAGCAGATAGAAGACCCCTGGTCGGGGTTCTAGGGGTGGGTCTGTGCAGATTTGTTCTTGTGCTTTTTCAGGGAGTTTCTTGAGCAGATGATGCAGTTTCTCTTGGTCACACTGAGTGGGATCAGAGGGGAATGGGCTGGAGAATGTGGAGTTGGAGAGCTGCCGAGCAGCCTCTTGTTCATATTCCAACCTATTCAGGATGACGACAGCACCTCCTTTGTCAGCCTTTTTGATTCTGATGTCAGAGTTGTTCCTGAGGCTGTGGATGGTGTTGTGTTCTGCACAGCTGAGGTTATGGGCCAAGTGATGCTGCTTTTCGACCACTTCAGCCCGTGCTTGTCGGCTGAAGCACTCAAGTTTAAGTCCAGTCTGCTGTTTCGACCTTCAGGCAGAATCCTTCTTTTTGTCGTGTTGGTCGGAAGGTCTCTGTGGATTAGTGTGTTGTTCAGAGGTGTGTTGGAAATATTGCTTCCGTCGGAGACGTGGAAAGTCACATTCCAGGTCACCGCAGAACTGTATCATGTTGGTGGGGGTGGAGGGGCAGAAGGAGAGGCCACCCAGGACACCCACTTCCTAGACACTACAGTGCTAATAAGCAATGGTCACATAAACACCACCCTATCCTGGACCGCTATACTTACCTACATGCCTCCAGCTTTCATACAGACCACATCACACGATCCGTTGTCTACAGCCAAGTTCTAAGATACAACCGCATTTGCTCCAATCCCTCAGACAGAGACAAACACCGACAGGATCTCTATCAAGCATTTGTCAAGGTTCCTCCCCCACTCTGAACTCTAGGGTACAGATGTGGGGACCTGCATGAAAACCTCCTAAGCTTACTTTCACCAACTTAGGTTAAAACTTCCCCAAGGTACAAATAAATTTTATCCTTTGTCCCTGGATCTCCACTGCCACCACCAAACTCTAACTGGGTTTACTGGGAAACGTAGTTTGGACAAGTCTTTCCCCCCAAAATCCTGCCAACCCTTGCACCCCACTTTCTGGGAAAGGTTTGGTAAAAATCCTCACCAATTTGCATAGGTGACCACAGACCCAAACCCTTGGATCTGAGAATGATGAAAAAGCATTCAGTTTTCTTACAAGAAGACTTTTAATAGAAGTAAAGAAATCCCCTCTGTAAAATCAGGATGGTTTACAGGGTAATTAGATTCAAAACATAGAGAATCCCTCTAGGCAAAACCTTAAGTTACAAAAAGGACACACAGACAGGAATAGTCATTCCATTCAGCACAGTTCCTTTCTCAGCCATTTAAAGAAATCATAATCTAACACATACCTAGCGAGATTACTTACTAAAAGTTCTAAGACTCCATTCCTGTTCTATCCCCGGCAAAAGCAGCATACAGACAGACACAGACCCTTTGTTTTTCTCCCTCCCCCCAGCTTTTGAAAGTATCTTGTCTCCTCATTGGTCATTTTGGTCAGGTGCCAGCGAGGTTACCTTTAGCTTCTTAACCCTTTACAGGTGAGAGGATTTTTCCTCTGGCCAGGAGGGATTTTAAAGGGGTTTACCCTTCCCTTTATATTTATGACAGCATTCTTCAAACTACAATCCCCACCTGCTGAAAGGAAGAATACTCAGAAGTCACCTACTCCAGGACAGGCCCAACAAAGAAAGGAACCGAACGCCACCAGCCATCAGCTTCAGCCCCCAACTAAAAGATCTCCAGGGCAGAATCGAGGATCTACAATCTATTCTTAAGGACGATCCCTCAATCTCACTGGCCAGTCCCCACTTACAGACAGCCCCCCAACCTGAAGCAAATACTCACCAGCAACCAGACAACAAAAACACTAACCCAGGAACCTATCCTTGCAACAAACCCACTGCACATATCTAGTCTAGGGACACCATCCTCGGACCTAATCACATCAGCCACACCATCAAATGTGCCCAAATACATTTGTTAGTCTCTAAGGTGCCAGAACTACTCCTTGTTTTGTTTTTTTGTTTGTTTGGTTGGGTTTTTTTTGCTGATACAGACTAACATGGCTCCCACTCTGAGCTAAATGATTGCATCTCTCCCCAAAATCGATCTGTAAGCACAAAGAAAACCCTGGAGACCAGGCCTTTAAACGTTAGGAAACATCAGAGTTAAGGTGACGTGTACATACTTCACGCAGTGCTGTTGTTCATGTGTGTTATGATACAGACTCACAAGTGTGGCCTTGGGGTCAATTCCCTGCCCCCCACAGCATCAATTTCCTCCAGACTCCCAAGGGAAGTGGTGCTTCCTCCATCCCTTGATGAGATGCCTTTCTCGAGTCTGCTTTGGTCCAAAACTCACGACTGCGCCATGCAGGAGGCCTGTGATGTGTAGGGGACCAGATGAGATGATCTAAGAGTCTCTTCTGGCCTTCAAGTCTCCAAACCTCTGCAAAACCGAGTGCGGCACATTGAGCATCCTCTGATGGTTCCACGTGTGGCCTGCGTGAACCCTTGCACGACCACTGAGTGTGTGGGGGTGACCCAGGGGAAGCAGCTCAAACACGCACAGGAGCCGGCTCGGGGCAGGACATGAGCCCTGCAGGGCAGGGGTGGGGGTGGCAGTGACAACACAAGGGCCTTTTGCAGCACTCAGCTGATTGGTGAAAGGCGGTTGGGAGGCGGTGACCTCACAGAGAGTCCACGACAACGGCCAGGGAGGACAGGCTGCAGGGCAGGGGGATCTCAGAGACCCCCGGGGCTTTGCTGCAGGGAGTCTCCTTCTTGAGGTGTCTCCTTGAGGACTGAGAGAGAATTCAGGGTCTCGTATGTGAGCGCGAGGTGGAGCCTCTCTGGAGTTTTCTCCTTTCCCACTGCTCATTGAGCGAGAAGACAGACGTCCCTGTGGAGAAGGGAAGAGCCCCAGAGAGGTTTGGTACCGAGGCAGCCTGATCCGCCCGGTGCTGGCCAAATTCTCGACACGGAAAACAGGAGGTTAAGGTGGGACAATTTTCCCCCAGCTAGGCCTTTGTCCCTTCGAGTCCTTGGGGTTCGACTTTTTTGGTTTCTCTTTTCCTGCTTCCCTCCCTCCACTGGCGAGGAGGGGGCTGCTCTGTAGCCCTCATGGTGGGAGGCCTCCCAAAGAGATGGGACAGGAAGCGTGCTCTGAGAGTGATCCTCACCGGTGACCTGAGCCATCCCTGGGCCATCTGGGGAACCCTCAGCCACCGCCAGAGTCTCCACGCTGATTGGCTGAGCAGGGGGTCTCGTGGCAGGGAGGAGATTCAGGACTTCGTTGTTCTCTTGTAAGGCCCAGCAAATAAGCCAGAACCAATCATTTGCTTGGTGAATTGTTCTCCTTCTCGCTGCTGATTGTCTCTGAGCCGTTCCTGGTTCTCGCTGGTGTTCTCGTGCTTCTAAAACACTTGCTAAAGAATCGCTGTGAATGGTTGTTGGTCTGTAATTCATTCCAGGTCACTTTATTCTGATCATGCAGTGTGTGAAACTCCAGACTGAAAGTCAGGACAGCCAGATCCTGTTCCCAACTCTATCCCGACAGGTTGTGGGATGGAAGACAAGGCCCTTCGCCTTTCTCAGCCTTTGTTTCTCCCTCTGTCAGTCGGGGAGAACAATCCTCTCACACCTGCCTCCCGGTGGGGGGAGGCTGGGGAGCTGCGGGGACCTGTTTGAGAGTGTCACTCGGAGCAGTGTATCGTAGGAGGTGTCCTGTCGGTTTGAGTCATTCCAGATGATGATGTCGTGCAGCAGAACCCCGTTTTCCCAACCTGGCGTGACACAGCTTTGCATGTGAACCAAACCAACGGTGCACACAGGTCCAGAAGCCGTCAATTTCTCCTTTGGCCACTAGATGGCGGTGCAGGCTCCCACTTCCCCCTTGTCCTGGTCAGCGCAATGGGGGTTAGTCTCCCCAAAAAAACCGCCCGTCTCGCTTTGAATGTTCCTTGATGTGCACCCTGTGGGCTGTTGGGATACGTGTCCAAAAGTTGCAGGGTTTGTTTCATGGTCTACACAATGACAATCTTTCTTCTTTTTTAGACATGACTCCATTTTTGGTCAAGATCCTTGATTATTCAGGGACTTATCCCGGAAGACCCAAAGTATTTGGGACATGAGACTTGTCTGGAAGGACGTGTTGCCGGCACCCAGTGCTGACACACATGAGACTGCACAGCATAATACCATTAATACAAGCAATACAGGAAAGAGAAGTCTCAATAACAGGCTAAATAAACCACCAAGCCAAAACGACAAACCCCAGCCTGAAAACAAGGTTTGCAACCAATCGCTCTCGGGGGCAGTATAGGCAACCTGTGCTCCGGCTCGGGCCTGGGCCTCAGCCTGTACCACCTTTTCATAGATCTCATAACTGCTATCATTGACATATACGGAACATCGGGGCCCGACGGGGGCACAAACCCCTCCTTGGGATGCCAAGAGATAGTCCAAAGCCAGCCTGTTTTGGAGGGAAAATGTCCTGAGCTGCTGAACCTCTTTATTTAACGTTTTTACTGCTGATCCTAAATCACAAACCGAGTCCTCTAACTCTAAGGCCACTTTCTCAAGTACCATCTGCAGCCTTACAGTATAGCGGCCTATGCCTGCCATGGCTGGCCCGGTAAACAGTGGCGCTATTCCCAGTACAGAGCACCCTACCAGCTTCTCGGTTGTGAGGGGATTCTTCATAGTGCCCTCTAATGCCTTAGTCAGTCGCCGCAGGGTCTTTTCTCATGACTCAACAGAGGTGTCTCGGGCATTTCTAATCTTTCCTTTGGGCAGTGTGGCAGTTATGGAAAGATGAGGAACTCCATGAGCTATATAACAGCTACCTGTCCAGTTGGCTGGCAGCACCTTGTAAGCCTTTCGGCCACATACAAAATAGTGACCCTGTAGGGCCCAATAAGGACTGTTTCTTAAGGGGATTCCTGGGATATTTAAGGCTGCTTTTCCAAACAGTTCATATGCCCCTAGGGGGGGCATCCCATCCTCCTGATTGGGTACAAGTGGGGGCATTTCTAATTGTGCCGTTCAAATTACACTCGCCATAGGGACCACTACAAACCCACCATTGGCTTGCTACATTGGGGATATTAACTGGACGGCAAGTTACATTTCCAAACCCCTTTTTTGTGGTAAGATTATTTGTAAGTGTTTCCCTAAAAAGGGGAGGAACCAATACACCCACACCGTTGGCCTCCCCTGTTGGTCTTTATCCAATACCATCAGCCCACTGTGTAATAACACAGGAGCTCTTTCCCACAGGATGCCCATAGGGATCAGATTGGTTTCGGGTAAAACACAACACTCCCTCAGTGAGTACTGCAACTGAATACTCCTGGTCCTGATAGGTGGCTTGCTGTAAAGAGGTCTTGTTCCAGAACGGCGAGTCCGTTCTTTCCTGCTCTTTGGGGGTGGCTAATTCTGCTAGGGTCAGGGGCAGCATGTCAAGGGGCATTCCCGTTTTGGGGGATAGTGGAGTTGGAGCACACACCCAGCAATCAGTCTGGTTTGTTAAAGTAGCAACATGGTGCGCAAGCGAAACAAAGGAGTTATGCTCCCGATATGCACAATTTGGAAATACCAATACAGAGAATAACAATGTTACCCAATTAATTATTACCAGAGTCTTCCCAACCCAGGGCCTCCAGTACCTGGGTGGGCCCATTTTAGCATTAAGGTGCCCGCTATTTGTGTCTTTTAAACAGTAGCTTTAGCCCGAGATCGTCACTAGATGAGGAGTCAGCAGGTTGGACGGTTCACTGTCCTGCTGACGAGGGGGCGGGTACTGCCTTCAGACGAGAGTGATGGATCCAGTTCTTGTGTCCCTCGATCTTTGCCGCTGTATGGGAGATCAGCAGGACGGTATAGGGTCCTTTCCACTTTTCCTGGAGAGGCTCGTCTTTCCAGGTGCGAAGAAGCACAGAGTCACTGGGCTGTAAGGAGTGAACGGGAGAGTCCAAGGGGAGAGGCTGGGAATCCTTGGTATACCTGTGAAGAGACAAGAGAACAGCAGACAGGGAACACATATACTGTGACAAAAAAACATTACCCAACTCCCATTCCCCTGACAGAACCGGGGTGCCATTCATGGGCCATGCCCTTCCAAACATAATTTCAAAGGGACTGAGCCCTAATCTACCCTTTGGGAGAACGCGGGTACGGAGTAGGACGAGGGGCAAAGCATCAAGCCATCGCAGTGAGGCTTCTTGGCACACTTTTGAGAGATGCCGTTTAAGGGTCTGATTGGTCCGCTCCACTACCCCACTGGCTTGCGGTCTCCAGGGCGTTTGGAGTTTCCAGGGGATCTGTAAGGCATGTGAGATGCTTTGGATGATTTTTGACGTGAAGTGTGTCCCGTTGTCAGATTCCATCCACTGGGGGAGTCCAAAGCGAGGAATGAGCTCCTTAACAAACTTGAGGGCCACTGTCCTGGCAGTGCAGTTACGGCAGGGGAAGGCTTCTGGCCATCCGCTGAACCGATCCACTATGACAAGGAGATATTCGAACCCTTGGGTCCGGGGAAACTCAGTAAAGTCTATTTGCCACACTTGTCCGGGGCCCGGAGTGGGTTCTAGGGCAGCTGGTGGCACAGGATGTCCCGGTCGGGGGTTATTCTTTTGGCAGACTAAGCAGTCCGCTTGTACCTGGGCAGCCAGGGGTTGGAGTCCGGAAGTGATAAAGTATTTTCCCATTAGCTGGATAAGTGCTTCCCTGCCAGCATGAGTGGTTTGATGTAGTTTCTGCAGCACCGGCCGGATCAGGCCCTTTGGTAAGAGGACCTTCCCTTCTGGGGAATGGAGCCATCCCTCCTTTTCCCGGAGACCGAGTTTGTCAGTTAGCTGTCTCTCCTCCCCAGAGTACTGAGGGGTTGGAAGCTCCCCTCCTGATGGGATAAGGGCATGCATATGGGCGTTCTCAGCCTGAGGGGATGGCAGGGTGGCAGCATGCTTAGCCTCTCTATCTGCCCAAGCGTTACCTCTGGCCACATCTTGATCCTCCCTTTGATGGGCTTTACAGTGTACGACCGCCACTTCCGAGGGGAGTTGTACAGCTTCTAGGAGCCGGAGGATTTGGGGCCCGTACTTGACTGGGGAGCCTTGGGCTGTCAGCATTCCCCTTTGCTTCCATAGGCCAGCATGAGCATGCAGCACCCCAAAAGCATACTTTGAATCAGTAAAAATGTTGACCCGCTTTCCTTTTGACAGTTCAAGTGCACGGGTCAGGGCTATTAGTTCGGCAAGCTGGGCAGAGGTCCCAGCAGGGAAACCTTCAGCTTCCACAGTGTCATGGAGGGTCACAACAGCATAACCCGCCCTCCTTTGCCCATCTATTACAGTACTGCTACCATCAGTGTACCGCTCATAATCTGCATTTGGGAGAGGTACATCCTTTAAATCCGGACGGCTGGAGTACTGGGCGTCTATGATCTCTAAACAGTCATGTTTCTGTTCCTCTGTTTCTGGCAAGAGGGTGGCTGGGTTAAGGGAGGGGCAAGGCTGTAAGGTGACTTCAGAGTTCTCTAACAGCTTAGCCTGGTACCGAGCAATCCGAGCCTGGGTTAGCCAAAGCCCTCCCTTTGCATCCAATAAGGCTCGGACCATATGGGGAGTATAGATTTGCATAACCCCTCCCAGTGTTAGCTTCTCGGCTTCCTCAAGCAATAGGGCAGTAGCTGCGACCGCCCGTAAACATGCCGGCCAACCCTTTGCAACCTGATCCAATTGCTTAGAAAAATAAGCCACAGGACGCTTCCATGCTCCTAACAGCTGTGTAAGCACTCCTAGCGCCACCCCCCTTCGTTCATGTACATACAACTGAAACGGCTTAGAGAGATCTGGCAGGCCCAGAGCCGGGGCTTCCATCAATTTTCTTTTCAGGATTTTAAATGCCCTGTCAGCCTCTGGGGTCCAATAGAAGGGGTCATGATCTGCTCCTTTTACACAGTCGTACAGGGGTTTAGCCCACAGTCCAAACTCTGGGATCCATATCCTGCAAAAGCCTGCCATACCCAGAAATGCCCTGAGCCGCTTACGGTTACTTGGGGTAGGAACTTGACAGATAGCTTCCTTTCTTTTGCTTGAAAGCTGACGCTCCCCTTGCCGTATGTGAAACCCGAGGTACCGTACCTCTGGGAGGGCAATTTGAGCCTTACTCCGTGCTACACGATATCCCCGGAGTCCAATAAAATTCAGGAGGCTCACGGTGGCTTTAAGACAGGGTTTTTGGCCCACAGTGGCAATTAACAAATCATCTACATACTGCAGAAGGAGAGCCTCCTCATTATCCCACTCCTGTAGGTCCCTGGCCAGAGCCTGGCCAAAAAGGGTGGGAGAGTTTTTAAATCCCTGGGCCAACACTGTCCAGCAAAGTTGCTTTTTAACCCTTTTTCGGTCCTCCCACTCGAAGGAGAAGATCTCCTGTGATGGGGTGGCAACTGGGATGGTAAAGAAAGCATCTTTCAGATCAAGGACTGAAAAATGGGTATACTGTCCCCCTATAGAAGCCAATAAGGTGTACGGGTTAGGGACAAGAGGGTGCAGAGTCTTAACCCGTTCATTGACTGCCCTTAGGTCCTGTACCAGCCGATACGTGCCATCAGGCTTCTGTACGGGTAGAATGGGAGTGTTCCAGGCTGACTGACATTCCCGGAGAATACCATACATTAGGAATCGATCTATAGTTTCCTGTAAACCTTCTCTGGCTTCCCTCTTGATTGGATACTGTTTTACTTGCACTGGGGCTTTCCCTGGTATGAGCTGAATAGTAATGGGGGTCTGGTGGGTGGCCTTTCCTGGAATCCCTGATGCCCACACGAGGGGGTACACCTGGTCTTCCCACGGGCTCCATTCTGGGGCTTGCATGGCTGAGGGCTCAACTGCAAGGGTCATGATCCAGGCATTCTCAGGGGGTAAGGTAAGGGTTATTTCGTCCTCAGTAAAATGCAGGGTGGCACCGAGGCGACAAAGTAAATCCCGTCCCAGCAGAGGTGTTGGACACTCAGGGAGGTATACCAGCTTGTGGGATATAGTCCTGTCTCCCAAAGCACATTCCGCTGGGGCATACACTGGGCACTTGGTGTCCCTGCCTGTGGCTTCCACCACAGTAAGGGAATCTGCTACTGGCAACTGAAGAGGCTGATTTACGGCAGTTCGGGCTGCTCCAGAGTCCACTAAAAAATCTATTTCTGAGCTTCCCACCCGCATCTTTACTCGGGGTTCGGGGGTAGGGTGGTCCATCTCCCCTGACACCCCTATTCCTGCTCCACCATTGCCATCATAGGGGCACCCCCCTTTTCTTTCCTCTTTGGGCACTCATTTTCCCAGTGTCCCTCCTGTCGACACAGGGCACACTGGTTGCGACCCAGTCGTCTCTCCTGCAGGCCCGGATGGTCGCGTCCACGGCCCCTTCCTCCCCGGCCACTTCTCTTAGTGCCGGCCTGTACCGCTGTTACCATCAATCTCACTTGCTTTCTCTCCTTCTCTGTCTCTCTCAGACTATAAGCTCGGTTTGCAGTCTCTAAAATTTGTGCCATGGTCATACCCATTAAATCCTCCTTTTTCTGTAACTTTCTCTTAATATCAGGGGCTGCTCTGCTCGTAAAAATTCCCTTAATAATTGACTCAGTTGCCTGATCATCGGGGTCTGCATTAGTGTTCTGTCGAATGGTGTCCCGAATACGCTGTAGAAAGGCCCCTGGGCTTTCTTTTAAATCCTGCATTACTTCATATGGCTTTGCCCAATTATTATGTCGGACAGCCGAGTGACGGAGTCCATGCAAAAGCAACTCCTTATAGGAGGTAAGGCGGGTCATATCCCCATGATCATTTGGATCCCACCTGGGGTCTGCTCGGGGGACTTGTGCATCCGGGTCAGGGACATTAATACGATCCCGGTCGTACCGTCTCTGTGCCTCCTCCCTTGCCTTGGACACAACCTGTTGTCTTTCAACCTCAGACAATAGGGTTCGCAGGAGGACGTTACAATCATCCCAGTCCGGCTTGTGACTACTGAGGCACCCCTCAAAGACTGATATAAACCTGCTTGGGTTGGTGGAAAACTCTCCTGCCTGTGCTTTGAAAGCAGCCAAATCCACAGGATTAAAGGGCACATGAGTATAAACCTGCATAGTTGTGGCAGGACGCCTGTCTGATCCAGACCAGGCGACTTTAGTTTCAGTGATTAAGGGGTATAGGCCAACCATTGGGGACTTACAAGGTGTGGGTGTAGGGGCCGAAGGGGACACCGGCTCTGCCATTACAGTGGGGGTGCGGGTCTGGGGACTAACATTAGCTGCTACCAAACCAGTTGGAGTCAGATTACAGCGCTGTAAAATATCTGGTCGAGTACATAAAGTCAGAAACAAATGCTCATACATATGTTCATTCCATTTCCTTGTTCTCTGACAGAACAGGAGTAACTGAAGGATCGTGTTGTAATTAATTGACCCTCCTGGTGGCCACCACTCCTGGTCCTCTAGTTGATATTGAGGCCAGTCAACTGTACAGAATCGTTTTAATTGGCTCTTAGTCATCGGATCTGCACCAAATACCTTCCAGTTTGCTAGAATGCACTCTAGAGGCGTACACCGTGCCCTAACCTCTGAGCTCTGTCCCTGTCCCATACCTACAGGGTAACTCTGGGCGTCCCCAGGTTCCAACAGAGCATATAATCCGGATTTTAAAGGATCCTACCTTATCCAAGGGACCGGTTCTTCACCGTGGCCTGCAGCTGCTCCTCCCCCACGTCTAAGGGACCGGTTCTTCACCGTAGTCCACAACAGCTTCTCCACTATATGAGTGCGTTGCACCGTTGTGCCCTCCGGGGTCAATCAAATCACGTCTCCTCCGAGGCCCCCGATGAACTCACCGGTGCGCGCTGGGCGTCGGTTCTCGCCGCAATCCTTGACCTCCAGGAGGGGTCCGGGCAAGGCTAAATTGCAGCCTCGAGCCCACCCAGGGACGCCAAAAGCTGTTGCCGGCACCCAGTGCCGAGAGGCTGAACAACAGCTTGAGTTGGTTCGTTACCCGGTGTGCTACACCCAATAATCACAACGGGGTGGAGAAGCAGAAAAGTTTATTTGAAGCTTCAAAAAGGTACAGGGAGATTTGAATCTCAAATCCTGTACAACAGAGCAGGAAGTTACACAGGCTTTTATACATCCTTTTTCCCAGCATACTTATCCAATAGCAAGCTGCTCCAAGTATCCATATAGCCAGCCAATCCAGTACCTACACCCTCAGTAGGTAACACAATCACATCACCTTCCTGCTCTCCTTGTGCCCTGGCTAGGATCTCACCCTGATTAGACAGAGTTGCTACACCCTTTCCAACAACACACTAGCAACAGGCAAAATACAAGCACCAGAATTGTCTCGTCTCTGGGATTTTACATAGACCCTAACTGGATGCGACCTAGTTACAGGGCCATTCTCCCGAGCAGACACAAACTTAGGACCCTTCCCTTCCTGGGCTTTAGCTCAATCCAGAACCAGCTCTGAGACAACTGCATGACCCTCAACCATTACAGGCTGAAAGGCCCCTTCTGTCTGCTCCACAGACAAAGAAGAGCCGGACACACTTTCTTCTTTCCCAGACACCCAGCTTGGGACCTCTCTCCCCTTGTCCCAGCACACAAGGCTGGTCACAGACAACTGCTTGGAGATCAGGGTAGCTCCCTCCAAAGGCAAGTCAATACCCCTGACAGACACAGGTACGTTTCCTTCACTGTCCCAATTCTCCACCCAGCTAACAGGTAAGGTCCAGGGACACTCCTCTTCCACTCTCCTCGACTTCCCACCCTGCTGACTAGACACAGCCATCAGCTCACAAGGCTGCCTAGGCTCATCCAGACTTTCCTTACCTAGCACCTTGCCACTCCCCACAGATCCCCTGCCCTGCCTGTGTCTCCCCCCACTCAGCTGGGGTCTCAGCTCCCCCCTTGCTCAGCACTGCCCTTGCTGTCCCAGTGGGGGTAGGCAGTGAGCTCGCTGCTTTCCTCACAGCACCAGAGCCAGCGTGAGCCCCCTCTCCGGTGTGCAAAGGGGGCGGGGAGCATCTCTCTGTCCCACCCAACTCCAGGGGTCTGGTTAAAGTCAGGCAGATAGCTTGAGCCTAGCCGCTCCTCCCTGCTGCCAGCCAGGTCATCTGCATTTGCACTGACCATTTCCCTCTCCACCGATTGGTTCCCCGGATTCAAACCCTTGGCAGTTACAGGAGTACGGCCTGGATCATGTCCCAAAGAGACACAGTCACCCCATAACAGGGTCTTGCAGCTGGTGTCCTGGAGAACCCTAACGACCAGCCAGCCTCACCCCTCCTGGGTCTGCACAGGGATCTGGGCCATAGGCAGGGCGAGGGGCTTCGTCCCTGGGACCCTCACCCAGCTCACACAGCCCCTCAGCCTCTGAGGCTGCACCACCCAGGGCCTGACACCAGTTCTCTCTGTCCCAGGATCTCGCCACCCCAGGAATGTCTCCCCATTCACCATCACCTTCTGCTCCCACTGGGGGTCTGAGGGGCCTGGCCCAAGGAAACTCCACACAGACAAATAGGTTGGGACCAGGAGTGGGAGCCTGTCCACCTCCCCACCCATCTGGCTGACGGAGTCTACGGCCTTGGGACCCAGCAAGGGAGCTAGACACCGGGGCTTTTCCGCAGGGTCCCCCGGTTCAAATCTCCAGCCTGCTCAAAGGCAGTGAGGTGGGCATCCACATCCCCCCGCTCCTTAACCAGGGGCAGCAATTTAGGCTCGAGGTTCCCTGTGGAACTGGCCCCCCGGGGTCTATCCCCACTCACCCCTGGGGGGTCCCCTAGGCCTCTCCACTCCCCCATCACCAGTTCATGCTGCTGCTGCTTCTGCAGCTCTTTCTCGGGCTCTCGCTGTCTCCCACGGTCCTCTTGCTCTCTCAGACTCAGCTCCAATCCTGTCCGACTCCGATCCCCGGATGGGGAACCCGATCGTGAAGACCCTCATCTGGTCGGGGACAGGAGTCTTGGGGATGCCTGGCCACCACTCCAGCTGCTCCCAGATCCTGCTATAGCCCCATTTCGGGTCAGGAATCTGTCCCTTAGAGTGGTCATCCTCCTCCAGCTGCACGATTAACTGTGCTTTGGTGAACTTTCCAACGCTCAACCCTCTCTTTCTGCACAGGGTTACAATGTCCTTCTTCAGGAGACGGTGACAGGCCCTCATTCCGCCCTTCCCAAGTTGTGGACTCACAGGCCTGTGTGCTCTCAGCTCCCCACGGTTTCCAGGGAGAACCCCTAGTGTGCCAGCCCTTCTCGAGATCACCCCCTCTTTGTCAGGGTCGAGCGGCAGACTCCTCCGTCCCTGGGACCGCTCGCTGCAATCCCCAGGGGAAACCTGTTACTGCAAAAGTCCTTCTCTCTGGTCACACACTTCCAGGAGTTAACCGCCCCCTGAAACTGTCTCTCTCTGAATCTTCAGCACGTCTGGTCCCCGTCAATCCCCCTTCGTTTTACTGCTCCCCAGTCACTTACTGCAGGAAGCGCTGTCCACGGGGTGCAGTACATCCCACCCCTGCCACCAGTTGTCACGGAGTCCCTGGGCGATGCTCTGGAGCTGCTCCCCATGAAGCCAGGCAGGACTCTGGGGCAGTTGCCTTTCCGTGAGCAGCCTGTCTTCAGGACACACAGCTCACCCGGCTTCCACCTTCCTGGGTCTGACCTCGGACCATTCAGCATCCTCTGCCCCTCCATGCGCTTCCCACAGCGAGTCCGCTCAGGCAGGGCTCCTGGGGAAGCCAGAGGGTCCTGCACCCCAACTCCGCAGTCAGACGGGACTCTCAGCCAGCCAGTAACACAGAGGTTTATTAGATGACAGGAACATGGTCTAAAACAGAGCTTGCAGGTGCAGAGAACAAGACCCCTCAGCTGGGGCCATTTTGGGGGGGGGCAGTGAGCCAGACAACCACGTCTGCCCTTCACTCCATGTCCCAGCCAGCCCCCAACTGAAACTCCCTCCAGCCCCTCCTCCTCTGGGCTTTGTTCCTTTCCCGGGCCAGGAGGTCACCGGATTCCTTTGTTCTCCAACCCTTTAGCTCTCACCTTGCAGGGGGGAAGGGCCCAGGCCATCAGTGGCCAGGAAACAGGGTGTCGGCCATTCTCTGTGTCCAGACTCCTGCACACACCTGCCCTCTAGGGCTCTGCAACGATCATACACCCTTATCCCACCACCTAGATACTTAAGAACTGCCTAGGGGAAACTGAGGCACTCCCACACTATTCAGAGGAAACATTAAGAACAGTTCCACTTTGTCACAGAGGTAAAAGCTGAGTGTATTTCCCACCACTATTTGGTCAATGAACAGAAATGGGCAACATTGGCAAACGTTTTAGATCCATATTCAGGAATCTGAGAAAAGGTGTAAATCTGAGATATTCGTCGTAATTTATAATTACGGAGACAGGGAAAGCTCTCAGGGGCATATTCAATTAGAAGTAGACAACTAGAGTAAAAGTGGGGCAAACTTTTTTTATCAATCTTTGAGACGTACAGAGAAAACGTGTCACAAACTACGCAACTGAGAACATGGGATAAACGCCAAGACCGGGGGGGGGGGGGATTTTAGGTGGCTATTAAATAACGAGCTGGAAAAGGGGGACCGTTTGTCATATAAAATCCAGCCTGTCCAATACATAAACAGAAAGTGATGGTCCCCCCCCCAGCCCCCGTTCACCTGGGCAGCAGGGAGCCCTCTGAGGGGCTGACTGAAGGGGGCGGGGGGGGGAGCTGGAGGGCTCCCTGGGGGAAGGGAGGGGGCGGTAGTGGGGGATGGGCAGGTGGGGGCTGGGGGCAACGGTGCGGAATTGGGGGCATCAAGTGGGACTGGGAAGCCGGGATCGGGAGCAGCCCCATGGGGGACACGTCCCCTCCCTTCCCCGCCCCGGCAGAGACCCGGCGTCTCCCACCCCCACGCCGGGGCAGCCAGGTTGGGGGATGGCTCCGGGCTCCAACTTCCCACCGACACCGGGACAAATCGCTGCGGATAAAACGGGGGGGGGGAGGGAAATCCCGCCCCCCCCCCACGGGAGGGGAGTTTCAATGGACATGTGAGGAGGAGGGAGAGACGGGGGGGGGGGATCAGGGGAGACCAGAGAGCGGATCAATGGGGGGGTGGGGGGGAGTTTACAGCCACGTGGGAGCTACCGAGAGGGAAAAGGAGAAAACTGGGGGGCATTTGTGCCCGGGGGGGGGAAGGGGATCCAATTAACTCCCCCGCCGCCCCCCACTTCCCCCCCGGGAATTTCCTGGCTGCACAGAGACAGTTCAACCCCCACCCCCCCGCAACTCCGGCTTCTCCCCCCAACACCCCCCAAGGGACCCCGCCCGCCGGGCCCCAGTCTCTGCCCCCCCCAATCCCAGCCGTGCCGGGGGCAGAGAGTCACTTTCCTGCCCCCCCGCGGGGTCTCCCACTCACCGGGTCGGGGGCGGGCAGAGCCAGGGGCTGGTCCCAGCTGGAGAAAGCCCCCCCCCGGCCGGGCACGGGGGGATTAATGATGGGACCCCCCAGCACAGACCCCGGAGCGGAGCCGCAGCTGCTCCTCCGAGAGACCCGACACGAGGCAGCGCCTGGGGGCGGGGCCTGGAGCGGATTGGGGGCGGGGCAGCGTCTGGGGGCGGGGCCTGGAGCAGACGGGGGCGGGGCAGCGTCTGGGGGCGGGGCTTGGAGACGACCAGGCGCTGCCTCGTGTCGGATCTGTAGGAGGAGCAGCTGCGGCTCCCCTCCGGGGTCTGTGCGGGGTGGGGCCCGTCATTAACCCCCCCGTGCTCCGGTGAGTGGGAGACCCCGGGGGGGGGAGCGCTGGGCGGGGGGGGCAGGAAAGTGACTCTCTGCCCCCTACCTGCCCATCCCCCACTGCCGCCCCCTCCCCGCCCCCAAAGAGCCCTCCAGCGCCCCCCCCGCCCCCTTCAGTCAGCCCCTCAGAGGGCTCCCTGCTGCCCAGGTGAACGGGGGCCGGGACCATCACTTTCTGCTTATGTATTGGACAGGCTGGATTTTATATCACAAACGTTCCCCCCTTTTCCAGCTAGTTCTTTAATAGCCACATAAAAGCCCCCCCGGTCTTGGCGTTTATCCCATGTTCTCAGTTGCGTAGTTTGTGACACGTTTTCTCTGTACGTCTCAAAGATTCCTCAAAAATACCCTCAACGTTTGCCCCACTTTTACTCTAGTTGTCTACTTCTAATTGAGTATGCCCCTGAGAGCTTTCCCTGTCTCTGTAATTATAAATTACGACGAAAATCTCAGATTTACACCTTTTCTCAGATTCCTGAATATGGATCTCAAACGTTTGCCAATGTTGCCCATTTCCGCTCTATTCATTGACCAAATAGTGGTGGGAAATACACTCAGCTTTTACCTCCTATCAACAACTGCGATAAAATCCCTCTCATTTTCCACTTTCCTCTCTATAATTTCAATAAATGGATCCAAAATCCCTCAGATTTCCACCTTTCCAAAGGTCCATCTAGCCCAGTGTCCTTTCTTCCGACAGTGACGAGCGCCAGGTGTCCCAGAGGGAATGAACAGAACAGGGAATCATGAAGTGATTCATCTCCTGTCACCCATTCACAGCTTATGACAAAGAGAAGTTAGGGACACCATCCCTGCCCATCCTGGCTAATAACCATTCACGGACCTGTCCTCAATAGATTTCTCATGGTGTTTTTTGGTTTTTTTTTGTAACCCTATTATAATCTTGGCCTTCACAACGTCCTCTGGCAAGAAGTTCCCCAAATTGACTGTGCATTGTGTGAAGAAATACTTCCTTTTGTTTCTTATAAACCTGCTGCCTATTAATTTGATTGGGTGATTCCTAGTCCTTGTGTTATGAGAAGGAGTAAATGACACGTCCTTATTTACTTTCTCCACGGCAGTTTTGATTTTATAGACCTCTCTCATATCCCCCCTTTGTCTCTTTTCCAAGCTGAATAGTCCCGGTCTTTTTAATCTTTCCCCGTACAGAAGAGTTTCATACCTGTAATCATTTGGGTTGCCCTTTTCTGAACCTTTTCCAATTCCAATATATCTTTTTTTGAGATGGGGCAACCACATCTGCAGGCAGTATTCGAGATGTGGGTGTACCATGGGTTTATTTAGAGGCGATAGGATATTTTCTGTCGTCTTATCTATCCATTTCAGAATGATTCCCAACATTCTCTTTGCTTTTTGCCTGCCGTGGCACACTGTGTTGATGTTTTCAGAAAACTGTGCCCAGTGACTCCAAGATCCCTCTGTTGAGTGGAAACAGCTCATTTAGAGCCCATCATTTTATATGTGTAGTTGGGATTTTGTTTTTCAATGGGCTGCAATATGGTGCTATCCTGACACCTAGTCCTGCTGAGATCCTGCATTCAGTGATATCCCTGCCCTTCCTGTTCCCGTTCTCATAAAAGAAGAAGAGCATCCAAATGCGTGTTTACCTTCATTCCCTCAGCAGTCCTCATGCGAATCCCTGATCGGTTCCAAAGTGCATTAAAACCTTTGTTAAAGGGTTACCTCCTGGTGGTTATCAGGTCCTGTGAGTTTGTAGCCCAGAAAGACCCCCCTCAGTCAGCTCAAACTCAGCTGTTTATCCCCCAAAAGTCTGTCGTCTTCAGTCTCCTGAATGAGGGGAAATCCGTCACTACCCCTTTCTGCGTTGGGTAAAGCTTCAAAAGGTGGAGCTCTGCATAACCAGCCTTGAGATCTGGCATTCATCACCCTGTAGCGATACCAGCTTGCACAGGAAACCCATCCCGCAGCCCTTCCTGGTATCATGTGGCGCATCTCGGCATTATAGTCTGTGAAGAATTCATGCTTTCAAGGGCTGGCTTAGATATACAGATAACAGTCATAATTAGGGCAAGAGTTTGCAGGCAATGAAAAGAGAGTAATTGACAAACGTGAGCAATATCTAATCCTTTAAAGCCTGAAAGTGCCTTGGGGGGAGGGGACAGGAGCCGGCTGTGTGGGGGCGGTGGGGCTCAGATACTGGGCATTGAGAGCCTAGAGCCAGCTGTGCGCTGGAGAGACGGGGCATGAACCAGCTGTGTGCAGGGAGATGAGCAGGGGAGAGGTGCTGTGGACACGGCCGCGAGCAGCTGTGAGTGCCGTCCTCTCTGCAGCATGATGAGAGAGCCTGGCGTCCCACTGCCGATCCCAGACTTGTATGAGGAGGGAAGAAATTGGCAGCAAGTCTCAACCGCAGCCAGCCTGTGCCCTGGGGAGGAGACGGGTGTCTCCAGGGAGAAATCTGGGGGATTGTGACCCTGCATGCCCCACCCACCCTCTGATCAGCAATTCCGGATATTAACGGTGATTCCAGAAACAAAGAGTAATTTTGGGAAAAAATGCAGTCCTAGCGACAATTTCCAGAAAACACTGGCCCTGGTTGTAACATTAAATCCGATAGTCTCAAGATCTAGGCCTGTGTTGATTAGATCTGTCACTCTGCCTTCACGGAGTTCACTCTGCTGGTGGGTTGTACCCCTTCCCCCATTCTGTGTCTGCCTTGTCTATTTAGATTGTAACTTCTTCAGGACACGGGCCATCAACGCTTCTCGGTTTGTACTGTGCCAAGCAAAATGAGGACCCACTGTTAGTTGGCCCGAAGGCAGTAAGGTAATGAATATGATTTATAATAATCATCTCCTGGCACTTTGAGCCAAGGAAGCCGGCCTTGGGACGTTACTACTTAAAAGTGAGCTGGGTTTAAAAGCATGGAATATTCTTTGTGACAAGTATCCCACAAATTCCACTGACCTCCCTTGTTTTCTTTGCCTTGAGCAGGGTTTCCAGTTTCCAGAACTGATGTGATCTCGCAGCTGGAATGAGGGGAGGAGTCGTGCGTCCCAGACCTTCATGGTTCTGAGAAAAAAGTGCTCCCGAGAGCTGCCTTCATAGGTGAGGCATTGGTTAAACCAACCCCAAAACTGTCAGTGAATACAGGAAACATTTGGGATGCCCTACAAAGAGCTTGTGAGCTCTCCAAGTTCAGGATTGTTCCCTGCAGATGTGGAATCGTTAGGCAGAGGTCACTCATGGCTTCCCACCTATCCTGACTGACAACTGGCAGCAGGTCCCTCCCCAATCTCGCTGTCCCCTGAGATTTCTTCTGAGATACGGACCCAGAACTGATCCCTTCCTTTCTCTCCTCTGGGGAAGGTTGAAGGGAAAATCAGCTCCTGATAGGTTTGATCTGTCCTGTACATGTTTTCGTTCCTTTATCCCTTTTTCCATTCTTCTCTCTGAGATTTCCTTTCTCTCTGGCGCAGGCAGAGACTTACGTCTGGATTCTCTCGGTCTCCTGTCAGGTGTTGGGATGGTGAGTGAAAACGAGGAGGAACCCCAGCAGGAAGACGCTGAGCGAGTAGAAGCCCATGGGATGTTGTCAGGAAGGTCCAAAGGGAATGATTCTGGGAGCTGTGCAGGCCCAGAAAAAACAAAAGCCTGTGAGAGTCAGCAGAGGCCAGAGGAAAACTTCGGTAGCCAGTCAGACCTTATTACACGTGAGAGAATGAACTTGGAAGGAACACGGTACACATGCCTCGAGTGTGGGAAAAGCTTCAAAGGGAGCTCGGACCTTCTCACACATCAGAGAATCCACACGGGTGAGAAACCTTACGGATGCCCTGAGTGTGGGAAACACTTCAAGCAGAGCTCACACCTTATTACACATCGGAAAATCCACACGGGTGAGAAACCTTACGGATGCCCTGAGTGTGGGAAACACTTCAAGCAGAGCTCACACCTTATTACACATCGGAAAATCCACACGGGTGAGAAACCTTATGGATGCCCTGAGTGTGGGAAACACTTCAAGCAGAGCTCACACCTTATTACACATCGGAAAATCCATACGGGTGAGAAACCTTATGGATGCCGTGAGTGTGGCAAACACTTCAATCAAAGCTCAGCCCTTATCACACATCAGCGAATCCACACAGGAGAGAGGCCCTACACGTGCTCTGAGTGTGGGAGAAGCTTCAATCAGCGCTCAACCCTTATTAGACATCAGAAAATCCACATGGGAGGGATCTGTAACAAATGCCTTGACTAGGGCTGGCCAAAGGTATTTTTTTCTTTTAAATCACATTTGCTAATTCCCACTTAGTTATAGATGTTTAGATGATCGATGTTTTCTATCAACTCCTTTCCTTTTGGGTCAAAGGAGCGTGTGTCCCTCCAGCCAGGAATGTTCATCAGCTCCAGGTGGGGGAGAGAGGTTTGTTCCCAACAAGCTACACTGAGGCAAAAACTACCCGTGCCTTACATCCACTAGGACTGTACATGGCATTGGCTGCTCAAGTTAGTGATCTTGGTGTTAAAAGACAATTACAGTTGTCGTGCAGATGCAGCCGAGGTGCAGTGGTTGGCATTAGCTTTCCCCTTGACCTGACCTAAACTCCATCACATGTCCTAGTCTAAACAAACCCTGAGCATCACAGTTATACTGTTCCCCCATTTAAAAACAATTGTTAGTCATCAAGTTCCCCCACCAGGATCATATTGTTTCATTCCCAGTTGTCACAGTTCATCAGAGCGCTGTTGCTTCAGGTTTTCCTGAAGGCAGATATTTTTACTACTGTTTTCCTCCCTTAAAATATATTGAAGTATAACAAAGAGCAGGAATAGGGAAGGGAGAGGGAAAAATGTCTTTTCCCCTCTGTAACAACAGAAGAACATAGGGTAAATCAGAGGGATTCTCCATCACCATCTCTATCCCCCTGTTCTTCAATTGCTAAGGTCAATATTTCCCGAAGGGGCTGGGAAGAGGATTCTCTAGTAAATGATTTGGAACTAAGCAAAAGACCCATTCATTTGCCTCCCAAAGCAGTTGTGGCCCATGCCCTGCAGGAGGTTGCTCCTGAAGATCTTCCCTTCCTAATCAGGTGCATGTTGCCTCTTATTTGGGAAATGCAATCCCTTCCTAGGTAGAGATGGGAAAAATGGAAGTGACATTTCTGTTCAGCTCACTCCTGGGAGATGCTGTAAATGTGTAGGAAATGACATCCATGAGGAATGTGATAGAGCTGCAGAAAGACACCCATTTTGAGTAGATACCTGACATTTGGTGTCTTAGAGGGATTCTAAGGCGCACCTGAATTTAGTCCCTTATTTAAATCTGAGCCACCAGATTAAAGAAACAAAAGGGCATATTTGGGGGAGTTCTACCTCAGTATCGCTACTGGTATGTCGTGTGGTTGGTGAAGAATTCTACGCCAGAGCCGTGTAAAATTGCTACAACTAAGGTCAAAGATTTGACAAGAACTCAGGTAGAAATGAGAGGTACGAGTGGTTGATTTTCACCCCAGAGATGGACGCTATGGTGACCTGTGGCCAAGGTAAACTGTTTTTAGAATTGCTCACACTTCTAAAGGATGCCATGATGAAATTGGGAACAACTGTCTTTTACCATTTGGATCCCAAGTTTCCTGAAGCACAGAGAGAAACAGCTGATTCCTTCAGAGCCATGCCATGCCTATGGGTCCCAAACTGGCTGCCTTGCTGGACAAGAAGCACTTCTGTGTTGGTTAAATGATGGTAGCCAATGAGGGAATGTAACAGATTCCAAGTTCAGACTGCAGGATACATGAATGCTGAGTCCAGAGTCTGTGGTTTGGTCTCTTAGTTTTGCTCTTGAGTCTAATGCATGTGTCTCACTGTTCCGCCTCCTGCTACTCTGAAAGATTAGAAAGTGTGAAAGTAGAGCACAGGTGGTTTTTCTCATGATGCAGCCTTCCCCCGTAGTGTGAGACCCCTTCCACCCACACTTCTGGGAGAAGACCCATGGAGAAATGAACCCTCAGAAATGGAAGGCTCCTAGGTTATGGGAGAATGTGATTTCACACAGAGCTCACTGGGTGAAAATGGGAATTAAGAGAAAACTGCCCTAAAGGTTTATAGTTTGTAATCTTTGAAGAAATTGTTACCAGCAACAAGGAAATTGCACATGAAGTTTATTAGTGTAAGGTAAGAGGCTGATTCTGTGATCACTTTCAGTGTTACAGTATAATTCAGGTTTTCTTCTAGCCCCCTCCTCATGATGCAGCCTTCCCACGTAGTGTGAGACCCCTTCCACCCACACAGGTGAGCCAGAGAGTTCCCCAGGGCTCTTGTTCGCAAAGCAAAGATGTCACATTAGGCAGGAGATGTCAAGATCTACAATGGTGATGGGCGAGTGATGGGAGCTTTTCTGGGTGGTTGTTGTTTGGTTGTTTTTTTTCCATGTAATTTTTGTTTTGTTTTTGCAACTAGTTCTTTTTATAGCTGCTGAGCCCCCTTGTCCTTTTGAGCACAGCTCTTTAACCCTCAGGCCTGGCTCTGGAAACCTCAGAACCGGCTTTGCGGTTTTTTTTTTTCATGTTTGCTATCTTTGGAGTTCGCACATCCACACGACATGCGGTTCACAGCAACGGATACTTTGAGAAACCTGCTGGGTGAAGCAGGCCTTTTCCAAACTGACATTGGCCCAAATTCTGCCTCAATTCAGCTGGATTGGGACACGTCTGTGTCAAAGGAGTGGTTCACACCTGATTTGCCCAGAGACCTCAGTGGAGGGGTAGTTAGATATAGGATAAGTAGGAATTGACAACAATTAAGTTAAATATAAAGGTGAAAGACCCTCACCTTGCAGGTCAACAAGCCTGTTCTGTTCTTTCCCTCCAATGCATCTGGCACTGGTCGCTCTCAGGTAGCACACTGGGCTTGACGGACCATTGGTCTGACCCAGTCTATGACCTGTCGTGCGTTCTTATGGAAGTCCTCTGCGGGCTTGTCTACATGGGCAAGTTTCTGCACAGGAAAGCAGCTTTCTGCGGTGTAACTCCCGAGGTGCGCACTCAGATTTCGTGATGCATGATAGGAAGGGGCCATGACAGGGACACACTGCCGTGCGGGGTCAAAATGAAGGAGCTGTGACATGCCTACCACAAGGTGCAGGAGGCAAACTGCTGCTCCATATTGGGGGCTAACTAACCCCAGCATCACGGCAAGAATCTACCCAGCAGCTGGAGAAAAAATATGAATGAGAGTCAAAGACACCTCCACGTGGCCTGTCTCTTCCCCAATCTCAACACCTGGAAGATTGTCTGGAAGACTCAGAATTTGAACTGCAGAGATTGGTCTCAGGCTGAGAGGGAATTCAGTCTGTGTATTAAGAACTCAACATGGCCTGGAGCAACCAGTGAGTGAGAAAAGCTGTTTGATCCAATTCTTGCTTAGTATATTCAAATTAGAGTTTAGACTGGGAGTCTGTTTTCATTTGTTATGTAACCACTTTTGACCTCTGTGGCCAATACTTATACTCAGTTAAAATCTAACTTTCTGGAGTTAATAAACTTATTTTACTATTTTATACTTACTCCTGAGTTTGTCCAAAGTGCTTGGGAAAGTTGCTCACATGACAAAGGCTGGTGCATGTCCCCTTTATTTTTGATGAAGTGGCGAACTAATTAATGAGCTTACACTTTTCAAGAGAAGGACTGAGACGATCACATTCTGACCTTTTACTGACACTTCTTTAATAACTAAAAAAAAAGAACAGGAGGACTTGTGGCACCTTAGAGGCTAACCGATTTATTTGAGCACTGTCCAGTTTTGGGCCCCACACTTCAAGAAGGATGTGGATAAATTGGAGGGAGTCCAGCAAAGGGCAACAAAAATGATGAGGGGACTGGAACACATGAGTAATGAGGAGAGGCTGAGGGAACTGGGATTGTTTAGTCTATGGAAGAGAAGAATGAAGGGGGATTTGATAGCTGCTTTTAACTACCTGAAAGGTGGATCCAAAGAGGATGGATCTAGACTATTCTCAGTGATAGCAGATGACAGGACAAGGAGGAATGGTCTCAAGTTGCAGTGGGGGAGATTTAGGTTGGATATTAGGAAAAACCTTTTCACTAGGAGGGTGGTGAAACACTGGAATGCATTACCTAGGGAAGTGGTGGAATCCCCTTTCTTAGAAGTTTCTAAGGACAGGCTTGACAAAGCCCTGGCTGGGATGATTTAGTTGGGGTTGGTCCTGCTTTGGGCAGGGGGTAGGACTAGATACCTCCTGAGGACCCTTCCAACCCTGATCTTCTATGATTCTATGACCCTCCTCCAGGAGTGACAGAGCCTGGCGTGTGCTGGAAGAAGCGGGGAGCTCTGGTGCCCACGGACCTGTCCTGGCAGCTTTCTCAGCAGCAAAGAAATCAATTCTCCCTGCCCCTGAGCAACCCACCCACAGCTAATGGCAGCATTGGTGGGGGGTCCCAAGCTTTGCACCAACGTCCACATTTCAGACCTTCCTCTCATGGCACTTTCCATGTGAATTAGGACAAGCAAGCTGGGGAAGCTCCATGGGGTAATAGAAACCAGGGCTGCAGGGAAGGTTTGAACTCACAACCCCAGCAATATTGCCCTTTGCACTAACCACTTGCACCCCTGCAGGGGCTCCTTGGACAGCGCTGGGAAGTCGGCCGTGATCCGTCTCTGTGGTTAGCACCTTTGCCTGGCAATTGAAAGGCTGCCGGTTCAAACCTCACTCAAGCTGTGGCTTTCCAGCAATGAGACTCCAGTCCATTTTAACAGGAAGAAAATCTCCTCTATTCTGGTTTAGCCCCATTTGACTCCTTCTGCCCGTCTTCTTCCTCCCCCATCGGTCCCTTTCCTTCCACATTGGGGCCATGCAGAGGGGAGCCCCAGTCAGTCTCGGTCACCGAGAGGCTGTATCCCATAAGGGGAGGGAGGGGTCGCTGTAAAGCATTGATAATGGGTGGGGGAGGGGTGTGCGTGGTTAGGGGGAGAAAGGCTGGAGAACTAACAGTGGGGCCCAGAGAGATTCCCCCACAGACTGGGGAGAGGGAGATCCCCTGCTGCCCACCATCACCCAGCTCTGGGAAGAACAACTTGGGATTGCTTGGGGAACCCACCTTTAAAAACACAAGTGTTCCATGCTAGTTACATTTTAATGAGACCAAAGCCGCCTCAAACCCAGTGTCACAGTCACTGGGACGACTTTGTCCTGACATTTTACCGGCCGCAGCCACAAAGCGAGTCAAATTACGGCTCTCGTTCGGCGTCAAGACCCACAGACGAACCCGGAGGCTTTTCCTTCCTCAGGTTCTGCCGTCATTTCAGTGCTGGCCTGTTCCGAGATTCATCGTTGTGCAAAGCAGCGTCAGGCCCTGAAACTGGACGAGCCCAGAGCAGAGGCTGCCTTCATTTAACCCTCCAAAAACCAACCCGCCAAAAAGTGGATTAGCACCCATGCTCCTCCAGCCGCAGGGGAGGCGCCTCATCTGGGCCCCTGGTGCCCATGCTCCAGCAACATAAGACCACGGGGGCCTGGCTCCACCCAAGTCCGGGGCCCGGTGTCTCCCCCAGCCCCACCTGCTGCCCCCGGGCAATTTAAAAGGGCCCGGAAACCCCCACTGCCATCACCGGCAGCACAAGGGGGCTAAGGCGGCTTCCTGCCCACCCTCGCTCCGTGTAACCCTTCTGCCCGTCAGAGTTGGCAGCAACAAGGACCGGGTTCAATATCTAGGGGATCCATTCCAATAACACGATGCAAACCGGCTCGAGCCCCCACCCAGTGACCTGGGCCAAATATGTACCACCCCCGCTGGGCACCTCCCAGAGGCAATCCTTCCCCTCTCGCAAGCACATAGTCTGAGTGTAGCAAAAAGCCTTTTAATAACAGAGAGAAACAATGTGGCATTATGTTGGGGAAACAGCACCAACAGGATTCATAACACAACCCACGAGCAAAAAAAAAACCCACCCCAAGCAAATTGGGGCATGCCCTTTCCCTTTGGTTCTTGGGTCCAGCAACCCCAAATCACCCAAAGTCCCAAAAGTCCAATGACCCAAAAGTCTCTGTCCCTGGTCAGGGCAGCCCCAAAGTTCAAAAGTTTATCTGCAGAGCTTTACCTCCCAACCTGGGTGGAGATGGGGGCGGGGGTAAAAGGCACCTTACATGATCTGAAACTGACTGCCCCACAGCTCCATAGGCCTCCACTCCACCAGCCGCCCCACGAACTGCTTCGCTCAGCTCCGCTCCGCGGCCCACCAGCAGCTCCCGCCGTCCCACGAACTGCTCCACCAGCCTGTCCACGAGGCACTCCAGCCGTCCCACAAACTTCTCCACAATAGATCTTCAGGCTCCCCCACTACTGAACACAACGCTCAGTGATTTCGGCTCTTACTCAGTTCAGCTCTTTGGTGAAGTCAGTTTGTAGTAGGAGAGCCTCAGTGCTGGGACACCATTAGCCCAAAGTGAGCTTAGCAGCCTGTAACTAGACTCCAAATGGAATCCAGATTAGCTCTGAGATTTCACAGTGGAGAGAGAAAAGAAAGGGCCATTAGCATGCAAGGCCATCACCAAGGAACCCATATCACAAACTATTACTACTCATCCCCAACCTCTCTCAATTCACAGCATTTTGGAACCCATGACCCTTGCCTAGCGAGTGCTACTTAGTTGATGGTGAGTCCCTCCATCATAACAAAAGGCCCAGTACAGTTCCCAGCACAGTTCCCATAATCAGGGTAATAACAATTTATTCTTCCTGCCCCAATAACAGAGACACTGGGGATCCCACAGCAGCCAAAGTGAGCATTTGGGCAGCTATGGCCTCGTTCTAGGCGGGGTGGGTGTGCCTATGCAAATGAGATCGGCCCCTGAAGTTCTTTTCCACAACTTGCCAGACCTCACCACCAGATGTCAGGGTGAGGCTCACCCTGACACTGCTTACACTCCGTGTGGCCTGCCAGTCTCGGAAGCGGCTGGCGCGTCCCTGCAGCCCCGGGGATGGGGGGATCTCCACACGCTGCCCCCGCCCCGAGGGCCGACTCTGCCATCTGTGGCAATGGGAGATGCTGGGGTGGTGTCCGTGGGCAGCGATGGGCAGAGACCCCCCACCTAGGAGCTGCTGCCAGAGGGGGGTGTGGGTCGCTTTTGGGAGATCCCTGTGGTAAGAGCTGCACCCTCATTCTCTCCCGCACCCCAAGCCCCAGCCCAGACCCCAACCCCCTGCACCCAAACTCCCTCCCAGAGTGCACCCCCTGCACTCCCTCCTCCACCCTACCCCCATGCCCTAGCCCAGAGCCCACACCCCACACCCAAACTTCCTCCCAGAGCCTGCGCCCGCACCCCCTCCTGCACCCCAACCCCAACCCAGATCCCGCACCCAAAGTTCCTCCCACAGGCCTCCCCCCACACCTGCTCTCGCACCCCAACCCTCTTCCCCAGTCCAGAGCCCACCCCCTGCACCCAACTCCCTCCCAGAGCCCGACCTGCACCCTCTCCTGCACCCCAACCCCCTCCCCCAGCCCAGAGCCCACACCTGAACTCCCTCCCAGAACCTGGCCACCCCACCCATTCCTGCACCCAATGCCCTGCCCCAGCCAAGACCCCACACCTGCACCCAAACTGCCTCCCAGAGCCTGTACCCCTCACCCCTCCCACACCCTAACCCCCTGCCCCAGCCCAGAGCCCACACCACACATCCAATTCCCTCCCAGAGCCTGCCCCCACACCTGCTCCTGCACCCCAACCCCCTGCCCCAGCCCAGACCCCGCACCCTGCATTCCCTCCTGCACCCCAACACCCTGCCGCAACCCACAGCCCACACCCAAACTCCCTCCCAGAGCCCAACCCCTTTCCCTCTCCCTCCCATACCCAAACTCCCAGAGCCTTAGGCAGATGTGGGGGGAGGTGGACGGGGAGGCAGGACTTGGTCCCATTCTGGAAACCACCAAAAATTGTAGAAACCTGCCGCCCCTGTCCATCCCAACCTTCTGCGGGTGCCCCTCAGGCCCCACCCGTGCAGGGTTTGAAGCTTGCATTGCTTAAATTCCAGGACGCTGGGGGACTTCAGCTCCCCTTTCTCCAGCGGGAACCTTCAGCCCACTCCCAACCAGATTCTTGTCCATGGGATGACTGTCGGGGGGCTGGGCCCCTCTTTGTCTTTTCTCTCTGGGACAGGCCAGGGTACCTAGAACTGGGGTATCTGAGCACCCAGGACCTTCTATGGAGATGCCCTTCCCCTTCCCCTTCTGTGGTCCCATCTGTCATTGACTCCAGCCTGTTTTCTATCCATCATCAGCACCATCCCAAGCCAGCTGCACCCGCCTCAAAAAGACAGTGTCCCCTGATGGGTGTAAATCATAGAATATCCTCATTTACACATTTCTTTGGCAGTCATGACAGGAGACAAAGGGTTTCTATTCCCAACTTGAAGGCAAGGAGTGCATTAGGGGCAACTCCAAGGGAAAGACTATTGATGGAGATCTCAATCTAAATTCTACACGAGTTTTGTTATCTTCCCTTTTGGTTCTATCCCTGGAAATTCCCCCCGACTAGTCTGCTGAAAGATAAAATCATCTAAATCTGCCTCCAAAGAACCTGACCGGCTGAAGCAGGAGGAGACCTGAGAGACGGCCACTTTCAAATCAAAAGGGAACGCTGAGACCTGCCTGTTGCCACCCCCACCCCCACCCGTCCCCAGGAGAAGGAGGCACCGACCTGTCGTGTGCGATCTAATGAGCAGGGAAAGAATCTGGGAATTACCTTCTGTAAAAACTCATCCTTTTGTTCCTCAAACACCTGTGGAAATAGCTGATTCAAGAAGTTGCTGACAGAGGGATGGTCCGCGTCTCTCAGCAGCTCCTTGGGTCACCAGCCGTTGTCAACCAAGCCAGTTGGCAGACTGACGGCAGGGCAAGAATGCTGACCCCCAACACTCTTTGCTGTTGGCCTCCGTGACATCACAATCAGCTTGTGCATAAACACACACAGACCCCACCCAGAGAGACACACCCCCACTGAGCAACTCCCCACTCTCCCTCCCAGCACTTCCTGCCCACCACAGAACAGCTGTTTCATGGAATTGAGGATGCTCCGGGAGGGTCGGTTCGGGGCGGGGACATGGCACACTTGGGGCACTGCATGGGACTCTTCTCTCCTCAGTGCAGGGCTCAGCACTTGTCCTTGCTGAACCTCATCAGATTTCTTTTGGCCCAATCCTCTAATTGGTCTGGGTCACTCTGAACCCTATCCCGACCCTCCAGCGTATCTCCCTCTCCGCCCAGCTTAGTGTCATCTGCGAACTTGCTGAGGGTGCAATCCATCCCATCCTCCAGATCATGCACGAAGATGGTGAAGAAAACCGGCCCCCAGAGTGACCCGTGGGGAAGCGGGGGAGGGGGTGGAGGAGAGGAGGCAGACGGTGAGTGGCAGGGACCCCACAGAGGGGGGTGCAGTGGAGGAGAGGGGGAAATCATCCAGGCAGCGGTGGGCAGTGTGGGCTGGGAGAAGGGGCGAGGCAGATACAGGAAGAGATGGAGCACAGGCGGGGCACTGGGGCCCAGGCACCCGGGGCCTGGTCATTGTTGGCACCAAGAGAGGAGAGGAGAGGAGACGGAGACAGAGACAGAGTGTGTGTGTTGGCCAACGTACTAGAGGAGAGACAGAGAAAAACATGGTAGGATAGCAAGCAACTCACCTCCTGGAGTCATCTGTGATGAAGCAGGACTTCATGTTTCCTCTGAATTGTGTGGGGGTGCCTCAGTTTCCCCTATGCAGTTCTTAAGGATCTAGGGGGTGGGGTAAGGGTGTATGATCGTTGCAGAGCTCTGGAGGGCAGGTGTGTGCAGGGGTCTGGACACAGAGAATGGCCGACACCCTCTTTCCTGGCACCTGATGCCCTGGGCCCTTCCCCCCTGCGAGGTGAGAGCTAAAGGGTTGGAGAACAAAGGAATCGGGTGCCCTCCTGGCCGGGGACAGGGACAAAGCCCAGAGGAGGAGGGGCTGGGGGGAGTTTCAGTTGGGGGCTGGCTGGAGACATGGAGTGAAGGGCAGACGGGGTTGTCTGGCTCACTGCCCTCCCCCCAAAATGGACCCGGCTGAGGGGTCCTGTTCTCTGCACCTACAAGCTCTGTGTTAGACCATGTCCGTGTGGTCTAATAAACCTCTGTTTTCCTGGCTGGCTGAGAGTCCCGTCTGACTGCGGAGTTGGGGGGCAGGACCCTCTGCCCCCCCCAGGACCCCGCCTGGGCGGACTGGCTGTGGGAAGCGCAGGGAGGGGCAGAGGAGGCTGAAGGCTCCGAGGTCAGAGCCAGGAAGGTGGAGCCGGGGGAGCTGTGTGTCCTGCAGACAGGCTGCTCCCCGAGAGGAGACTTCCCCAGAGTCCTGCCTGGCTTCTTGGGGAGCAGTCCCAGAGCATCGCCCGGGGACCCCGGGACATCCTCCTCCTCGATGAAACCTTCTGCCGTGTGACGTGTTGTGTGTGTCGTGTTGCGTGTGTCGTGTGATGTGTTGTGTGTGTGACTTGTGTGTCGTTTTGTGTTTGTGAGACGTGTTTATGTGTGCGTGTTGTGGTCCATGTTGAGTGTGTGTGTGCCATGTTGTATGCTGTGTTGTGTGCGTGTGACGGTGTGTGCTGTGTTGTGTCCCGTTTTGTGTGCATGTTGTGTGTGTCGGTGTCGTGTTGTGTGAGATTTTTGTGTCTCGTGTTGTGTGCCGTTTTGTGTGTCGTTTGTCATGTTGTTCTGTGTGTGTGTCATGTGTGTGGGTGTGTGATATTTTGTGAGCTATGTTTTGTGCATCGTGTTGTGTGTGTGTGTCACATGTGCCGTTTTGTGTGTCATGTGAGGTGTTGTGTGTCGTATTGTGTGTGGGTGTCTGTGTCATGTGTGATTTCTGTGTCATGTCTGCCGTTTTGTGCCTCGTCTCGTGTGTGTGTGTGTGTATGTGTCGGTGTCGTGTATTGTGTGTGATTTTTGTGTGTCGTGTTGTGTGCAGTTTTGTGTGTCATTTTATTTGTGTGTCATGTTGTTTGTGTGTGTCGGTGTCCTGTGTTGTGTGTGTGTGAGAGACGTGTTTCTGTATGTGTGACGTGTTCTCTCTGTGTGTGTCGGTGTCGCGTTGTGTGTGTGTGTGTGAGTGTCGTGTGTCGTGTTTTGTGTGTGTGATGTTTTGTGTTTGTTGTGTGTGTTGTCTTGGGTGGCCACACAGGGTAAGGCACAAAGCATTCCCCTCATGGAGAAACAGTGACACAACGTGGCCACTCAGGAGTAACACACAAACAATCCCCCCCCAGAGCAACAGTGATGTGTGTGGCCAATTCAGGTCATGCACAAACCATTTCCCTCCTGGACCAACAGTGACACCGGGTGGCCACTTGGAGTAATGCAGAAAGCATTTCCTCACGGAGCAATGGGGACACTGTGTGGCCAATTCAGGTATTGCACAAATCATTTCCCTCCTGGCCCAACAGTGACAGTGGGTGGCTAAACCAGGTATTGCACAAAGCATTTCCCTTATGGAGCAACAGTGTCACCGGGCGGCCCCTTGGAGGAACACAAAAATCATTTCCTCCCGGAGCACCCGTTGCACAAACTGAGTTTAATAATAATAATAAACAACAAATAGTTTCACTAGAAAAGGCAGATTTTCAGTGATTATAAGGGATAGCAAACAGAAGAAGGCAGATTACTAAGCAAATACAAATACACACACATACTAAGCCTAAGATCTTAAAGAGACTGGATTCAAGAAGTCATTTCCCATCCTAAAGGTCTTTTGGCAACTTGAAGAGTTTCTGTAGCTTAGACTTCCCGTTGTTTCTCTTTACAGACTAGACTCCTGTCTTAGTCTGGACTTCCCCCTTCTCATTCCCTTTGTCTCTTCCGGTACTTTCTGCAGCCTTTCTACTGCCCTGCATGATTTTCCTCCGCTCCGACGTCTCCATGGCTCCCGAGACCTCACCTGTGGGAATGCACACCTACCCGTGTCCTACAAAGGGAGACGGCACCAGGAGAGCAGAGGGGAGAGAGCGAGTTGGCGAACACACGAGAAGACGGCGAGTGCGGACGAGGAACTGGCAGCGCCGACCTGGCAGCCGGGTCTGCAGCGGGCAGAGAGCGGAGGCCTGGTTCCGCCTCCTTGGAAAGAGGCCCAAGCGGCTCAGGCCCCTCCTGCCGCGTTCCCCTCCGGCGAGAGCTCCGGCACCATTCCTCGCCAGAGCCGCTGCGAGAGCCGAGCCGGAGCCCTCGCTCCACAGCGCTCGACGGGGGCTGGGAATCTCGCCCTCGGCCCTGCCGCCCTCTTCCCTGCCGCGCACACCGGCCCCACGCGCCGCCCAGAGACCGAGTTCCCCCGACCGTCCCCGCTCCGCTCTCGCCCCCGCGGGGGGTCGTCTCCGGGGTGTGATTTCAGTGTCGTGTCCTCTGCCGTCTTGTGTGTCGTGTGACGTGTCGGTGTCGCGTGTGATTTCGGTGTCGTGTCCTCTGCCGTCTTGTGTGTGTGTGACGTGTCGTATGTCGTGTCGTGGGCGTGTGAGATGTCGTGTGTCAGCGGGTGTCGGCGAGTGTGTGTGTGTGGGTGTGGGCGTATGTTGTGTGTGTGTGGGCGTGTGTGGGTGCCTGTGAGAGACGTCGTGTGTTTGTGTGAGACGTCGTGTGTGAGATGTCATGTGTTGGGTGTGTGTGTGTGTGAGAGGCCGTGTGTTGTGTGTGTGTCAGTCATCATGTGTGGTGTGTGTCGGTGTTGTGTGTGCGTGAGACGTTGTGTGTCGTGTGTGTGTGTCGGTGTCGTGTGTGAGAGACGTCGTATGTCGGCATGTGAGAGACATTGTGTGTGTCCGCGTGTGTGCGACATCATGTGTCGTGTGTGTCGGCGTGTGTTGTGTGTGTGTGTTGGCGTGTGTGAGAGACATGTTTGTGTGTGTGAGATATTGTGTGTCATGTGGTGTCGTGTGTGTGTGTGAGATGTGGTTGTGTGTGTGTTGTCTTGAGTGTTTTGTTGGTGTGTGTCGTGTTGTGCGCGCGTGAGACGTGTTATGCGTGTGCAATGTGCAGTGTTCGCCTGACGTGCTGTTTATGTGCGACGCGCACTGTGTTGTGTGTGCGACGTGTGACGTCCTGTCTACAACGTGCGGCAGGCTGTGTGCGATGTGTTGTGAGTATAACATGAAACGTGGGGTCTACAACTTGCGATGTGTGATGCACGAGCAACACTCGACGTGCTGTGTGCTACGTGTTGTGCGTGTGACATGTAAAGTACGACATCTTGTGTGTGACGTGCGACGTGCTGTGTGTTTCATGTGCAATGTGTCAGTGTCGTGTGTGTGTGTCTCAGTGTCGTGTGCCATTTTGTGTCGTGTGTCGTGTTGTCTGTGTTGTGTCTGTGACGTAGAGTTTGCGTGCGTGTGACGTGTTGTGCGTGTGCATGTGCGTGGTGCAACCTGTGCGTGACGTGATACGTGCGACATGCAACAAACTGTGGGTCCGACGTTGTGTGTGTGCGACGTACGTGCAACGTGCTGTGTGTCGTTGAGTGTGTGAGTGTGACATGTTGTGGGTCGTGTTGTGTTGAGCGTGTGTGTGTGTGAGACATGTTGTG
Organism: Lepidochelys kempii; assembly: GCF_965140285.1. Classification (NCBI taxonomy): domain Eukaryota; kingdom Metazoa; phylum Chordata; order Testudines; family Cheloniidae; genus Lepidochelys; species Lepidochelys kempii. The sequence continues at coordinate 50,962 of NW_027621924.1, forward strand.
GGTCATGTGTGTGATGCTTTCCATGTCGTGTTGTGTGTGTGTCTGTGTCGTGTGTTACTTTGTGTGTCGCGTTGTGTGCTGTTTTGTGTCATCGTGTGTGTGTGCGTCCGCGCGTTCGCCGTATTGTGCGTGTCCGTGTGGGAAGTGCGAAGTGGGATGGGTCAACTTGCCACCCCCTTCCCCAACACTTTAGCCCCCTGTCGTAAACATGACCCTACCCCCTCCCCAGGGTGCTACTGACACTAAAACGACCTAAAAGACCCCCGACTTATCACTATTGGCTGCACCCCATTGCCACCCGCACTTCTATGCTGCTGCTGGCCAAACCCTCCCCCCAAAATCTAAACCCCACCCCCTACCCGGAACCCAACTGGAACCCTGACCCCATAACCTGCCCCCCAACTCGAAACCCCTGAACCAAAACTGTAGCCCAACCCTCACCCCAACCCGAACCTCCAGCTCTGAACCCAGCCCCTCGAAGCCTGACACCGCTTTAAGCCAGAGCCCACTTCCCCATTCCCACCCTGGGCAACAACAGTGCAAACCACCCTCCTGCCCCCCGCCCAGGGATCCTGCTTCTTACCACCCCTTCTTTGGAAATGAACCTTTTCTTCACTTGCATCCCACACACCTTCATTCTCCTTTGAGGGATTATTTAGTGACAGGGGTCCACACAAGGCAACTCTTTGCTATCACAGCGTAACAGGACACAGAGACGTGAAAACAGTGCAAACAACATTCCACGAGTTTTCAGAGGGTTTAAACACCCAATACATTTGAACATTGAACAGTCGCTTTGATCTCTACTAACACACACATCCGTTGGCCTGAATACACTCTGACACAAGCTGCTCTTTCAGCGTCACGCCTTGTACAAACATTACTGCAACAGCGTGTAGGGCAGCGTGACCCCCGGGGTCTGTGAGCTGGTTTCAGGGCGTCCGCAGGACCCCGCAGCTTCGCCTCCCCGCCTGTTCCACCCACCGCCTGTGCTTCCCCGGAGGGATCTCCAGACTGTCAATGCTGCCCGGAGCTTCCCTTCCCTGCCAGGCCTGAGCAACCAGCGCTTGTAACCAGGCCACTCCCAGCCTCCCCGCGGGGAGCGTATGGACACAAACCGGCTGGAGAGCAGTTAGGGCAGGAATCCCTGGAGACTCGGGGAGCATCTTCAGCGGATGAGGGTGACACACCCCACAGGAGCTGAATTTCCCACTCGGGTCTAAGTGGTGCCGTGTGGATGGGGCAGCATGTTTGGGAGGCTCTGTTTGCTGCGGTGGATCCACTGGGGGTTGATGTCGTGGGGGTCGAGTGAAGACCCACTAAATTGACAGCAGAGCGCTCTCCGGTCACCGTTGGGACTGCGCCGGGAACGGCAGGAGGAAGGGAAGTCGACCGAAGAGCGTCTCCCGTCAACCCAACCCAGTGTAGACACAGCAGTAAGTCGACCGAAGTGACGTCAAATCCAGCTCTGTTATTCACGCAGCGGGAGCAGCGTAACTTAGGATGACTTCCTGCGGTAGGAGAGAGTCATAAATAGAAAGGGAAGGCTAACCACCTTTAAATCCCTCCTGGCCAGAGGAAAAATCCTCTCACCTGTAAAGGGTTAAGAAGCTAAAGGTAACCTCGCTGGCACCTGACCAAAATGACCAATGAGGAGACAAGATACTTTCAAAAGCTGGGGGGAGGGAGAAACAAAGGGTCGGGATCTGTCTGTGTGATGCTTTTGCCGGGGACAGAACAGGAATGGCGTCTTAGAACTTAGTAAGTAATCTAGCTAGATATGCGTTAGATTCTGATTCCTTTAAATGGGTGAGAAAATAAGCTGTGCTGAATGGAATGGATATTCCTGTTTTTGTGTCTTTTTGTAACTTAAGGTTTTACCTAGAGGGATTCTCGATGTTTTGAATCTAATTACCCTGTAAGGTATTTACCATCCTGAGTTGACAGAGGTGATTCTTTTTACTTTTTCTTCTATTAAAATTCTTCTTTTAAGAAACTGAATGTTTTTTTATTGTTCTTAAGATCCAAGGGTCTGGGTCTGTGGTCACCTATGCAAATTGGTGAGGATTTTTACCAAACCTTCCCCAGGAACGAGGGTGCAATATTTTGTTGAGGATTTTGGGGGGAAAGACGTTTCCAAATGGCTCTTTCCTAATTAAAAACCCGGTTAGAATTTTGGTGGTAGCAGCGAAAGTCCAAGGGCAAAAGGTAAAATAGTTTGTACCTTGGGGAAGTTTTAACCTAAGCTGGTAAAAGTAAGCTGAGGAGGTTTTCATGCAGGTCCCCACATCTGTACCCTAGCGTTCAGAGTGGGGAAGGAACCTTGACAGATAGACACAGTGTGAGGCCTGAGTTTCCCCTGCAGTCTGGATGCTCAAACACCGGCTTGGCAACACAAGTCAGCAAGCCCAGGCCACATAGAGACAGGCTCAGTGTGCAGTGTGGACAGACCCTCAGACAGCCCCAGTATTGTCAAATGAGGAAATCCTTCCTGTGTTTTGACTTGCTGGTAGAAGAGCCGAGTGACATTGGAGCTCACCGAGCTTCACTGACCAACGCAGCGCTCCAGCACCTGAGCTCTCGGGCTCCCTGCTGAAAGAAAAGCTGAAGGAGCGACCAAGGTCAAAGAGAGGTGCTCGTCTTTGGCCCAGGGCAGGGAGTCCCACCCTCAAAGCGAGAACATTTCTCTCTTTGTCTGTCTGTGTTGGGGCAGGAGTGATAACACGTCCTCCTGCATTGGCTGTTTCAGAGAGTAGTTTCTGACTGTCTTCTCAAAGACAGGGTGCGAAACAGGCCTCAAACCTGACTGAGTGGAAACAAGAACGATGCAGCTCGACTGAGCCAGCTGAGAATTGAGATGTGCCCCTGTGCTCGAGTGAGGGAATGACCTGGGAGGGGACTGGAAACCTGACCGGCCAATTCTTAACTAGCATCTCTCCGCATCTTTCCTCTGAGTGCCGTCACAGTAGCTTCAATACTCCAGCACCGGGCGCCCTGCCAGCTCTGGGCCCGACAAGCTTTCCTTGGGATTGGATTCTGGAGAGCAGGGGGGCAGGGAAGCAACAGGTGCATGTGGCTCCGTGGTGAGGTTTCCTTGCAAGATGTGTGTATGAGTCTGTGTGTGTCGGAAGCACTGAGTGCGGCTCTCACTGAACCCACAGAGGGTGAGGGTGGCGGGAGCGAGACAGTAGACGTATAAAGGGGCAAGGACGGGCGTAACAATGATGACTGTGTTGTGTTTCATTCCTTAGATGTGGGGCCACCACCTTTCTCTTGAGCCTTGTCGTATCCCAGGGGTAAAACTCACCATCTGTCCAGCTACAAGGGCGTGTTTGTGTTCATTCCTGCGAGCCACACAGGGGTCTGATGTTGCTGCTTCCAATCCTCTGGCTCTGCCGGGAGAAGGGGCAATTCAGGCCATCACTGAGCTGAGGGAGGGAGATGAAATAAGATTGGTCCCAAAGACTGATCCCTGAGGAACTCCACTGGTAACCTCCCTCCAGCCTGACAGTTCACCTTTCAGCAGTACCCGCTATAATCTCCCTGTTAACCATTTCCCTATCCATCTTTCAATTTTCATATTGATCCCCATCTTTTCCACTTTAACTAATAATTCCTCATGTGGCACCATATCAAACGCCTTCCTGAAATCTAGATCAATTAGATCCACTGCGTTTCCTTTGTCTAAAAAATCTGTTACTTTCTCAAAGAAGGAGATCAGGTTGGTTTGGCATGATCTACCTTTTGTAAAACCATCTTGTATTTTGACCCATTTACCATTGACCTCAATGTCCTTAACTACTTTCTCCTTCAAAATTTTTTCCAAGACCTTGCATACCACAGATGTCGAACTAACAGGCCTGTAGTTACCCAGATCACTTTTTTCCCCCCTTTCTTAAAAATAGCACCCATGTTAGCAATTCTCCAATCATAGGGTACAACCCCTGAGTTTACAGATTCATTAAAAATTCTTGCTAATGGGCTTGCAATTTCATGTGCCAGTTCTTTTAATATTCTTGGACAAAGATTATCTTGGGCCCCCGATTTAGTCCCATTAAGCAGTTTGAGTTTCACTTCTACCTCAGATATGGTAATATCTACCTCCATCTCCTCCTTCCTATTTGTCATGCTACCATTATCCCTAAGATCCTCCTTAGCCTTATTAAAGACTGAGGCAAAGTATTTGTTTCGATATTGGGCCATGCCTAGATTATCCTTGACCTCCACTCCATCCTCAGTGCTTACCGGTCCCACTTCTTTTTTCTTGGTTTTGTTCTTATTGACACGGTGATAGAACCTTTTACAATTGGTTTTAATTCTCTTTGCAAGGTCCTTCTCACTTTATCCCTTCATGTTCTGACCTCAGTAAGATAGCTTTCCTTGCTGATCCCTCCCATCTTCCACTCCCTGTATGCTTTCTCCTTTTTCTTAATCACCTCTCCGAGATGCTTGCTCATCCAGCTTGGTCTACAGCTCCTGCCTATGAATTTTCCCCCCTTTCTTGGGATGCAGGCTTCTGATAGCTTCTGCAGCTTTGATTTAAAGTCATCCCAGGCCTCCTCTGCCTTTAGATCCCTGAAGTTCTTCAGTCCAATCCACTTGCCTAACTCATTTCCTTCATTTTTCAAAGTCAGCCCTTTTGAAATCAAAAACCCTAGTTGCAGATTTATTTTTTGTTGATCCTTCCGTTCAGTTTGAACTGAATTAGCTCATGATCGCTAGAACCAAGCTTGTCCCCTACAACCATTTCTTCTAGGAGGTCCTCACTTCTCACCAAAACCAAATCTAGAATGACACACCCTCTTGTCGGTTCAGCAACTACTTGATGAAGGAATCCATCTAACAGCATCTAGGAACATCTGAGCCCGATTATTATTACTAGCACTCGTCCTCCAGTCTAGATCTGGGAGGTTAATGTCTCCCATGATCAGGCAGTTTCCATGAGTATTTACTTCATTAAAAACATTAAAGAGGGCTCGATCCATATCCACATTAGATCCCGGCGGTCTCTAGCTCACTCCAAGCACTATCCCAGGGGAGGCTCGAGTAGATTTCTTCCCCAATGTCATTTTTGCCCAGATGGACTCTGTCTTCTCCATTCCATCGCTGATTTCTTTACATTCTACCTCCTCATTGATAGACAATGCTACTCCACCACCTTGACCTTTATTTCGGTCTTTCCTAAACAGCACATACCCTTCAATACCCATAGTCCAGTCATGACGACTATTCCACCCTGTTTCTGTTATCCCTAGAATATCTGGTTTCACTTCCTGCACCAGTACCTCTAATTCCTCCATTTTGTTACCTAGGCTCCTCGCATTGGTGTACAAACATCTTCATTTTTGCTGTTTGGCCTCACTCACATTCTTCACCCAATGAGGCACGGTCATTCCACAGCCAGCAGAACCTATTAGACTGGTATCCACACTGCCCTTCCTCCTTATAGCCATTCTCCTACCCACGGCTGTATCCTTTCTTACTTTCTTTTCTTCCCTCTCAAGGCTAAAATCCGGCATGGAGATTACCTGGACATCCCCCAACCAACCATCTCCCCCAGATTCCTAGTTTAAAGCTCTCTGAATCAGTTGTGCCAGCCTCCATCCTAGAAGTCTATTTCCTTCCCTACTCAGATGAAGTCCATCCCGAGAGAACTGTCCTCTGTCCAGGAATGCCTCCCAGTGGCCATACATCCCAAAGCCCGCCTTCTAGCACCACTGCCTGAGCCATCTGTTGACAGTCATAATCTTGTCACGCCTTTGTTGCCCTTCTCCAGGCCTGGTTACAGGCCTGTCTACTCTTCTCAGTAAAGAGTCCCCGATCACGTAGACCTGCCTTTCCCTGGTGACAGTTCTATTCTCCAGTCTATCCCCTGTTCCCTCTGGCTGCAAGTTCTTTCCATTGCTATTCTCCCTTGTAATCCTCTTCAACCCATCCTGTATCCTCCTGGGGCTCATATTTGGTGTAGTCTCCATTGACTTTTCCCCTTTTCCTATAGGACTAGCCGCTCTTCTCTTCTTCCTTGCCCCCCCAGCTTCAGTGACTACCTGCTGAGCCCCTTCTTCATTTTCCAACTCTCAAAACTTATTCCTGAGCTCTATTTCTCCTTCACCAGCCCGTCTTTTCCTCTGCCTGGTTCTTTTCATCACATGCTTCCACTGACCACTTTCCTCACCCAGCAGTCTCCCCTCAGAATTCCCCAGTCCTGCTTCCATCTGCAAGTCTGAGCTTTTCCCTTCAGATACCTCATGTCTTTGCTCCATCATCTGCTCAAACCCCTTTCTAAACTCAACCAGACTTTCCATCTGCATCTCCAAACCTCAGATCTTCTCCTCCATCAGCTCGAGCAGATGGCATTTCATGCAGACAAAACTCTTACCAGGTCCCCCCTCCAGGATCATGGACATACGGCAGCTTCCACATCCAGTCATCTTCATTGTGTCTTCCATGACAGGCCCAACAAAGAAAGGAACAGAACACCACCAGCTATCACCTTCAGCCCCAAACTAAAAGATCTCCAGGGCAGGATCAAGTGGAGTTCCTTAGGGATCAATCTTTGGGACCAATCTTATTTCATCTTTTTATTGCTGATCTCAGCACAAAAAGTGGGTGTGTGCTAATCAAGTTTGCCGATGATCCAAAGCTGGGAGGTATTGCTAATTTAGAGAGATACCGGGATATCGTACAGGAAGATTTGGATGACCTTATAAAATGGAGTAATAGTAATAGGATGAAATTGAATCATGAGAAGTGTAAGGTCAAGCATTTAGGGATTAATAACAAGGATTTTAGTTATAAACTGAGGACACATCAGTTAGAAGTAACGGAGGAGGAGAAGGACCTTGGAGTATTGGTTGATCATAGGATGACTATGAGCCGCCAATGTGATATGGCCGTGCAAAAAGCTAATGCGGTCTTGGGATGCATCAGGCGAGGTATTTCCAGTCGAGATAAGGAGGTTTTAGAACCATTCTAAAAGGCACTGGTGAGACCTCACCTGGAATACTGTGTGCAGTTCTGGTCTCCCATGTTTAAGAAGAATGAATTCAAACTGGAAGAGGTACAGAGAAGGGCTACTAGGATGATCCGAGGAATGGAAAATCTGTCTTATGAAAGGAGACTCAAGGAGCTTGGCTTGTTTAGCCTAACTAAAAGAAGGTTGAGGGGAGATAGGATTGCTCTCTATAAATATATCAGAGGGATAAATACCAGAGAGGGAGAGGAATTAAAATTTAAGCTCAGTACCAATGTGGACACAAGAACAAATGGCTATAAACTGGTCACTGGGAAGTTTACACTTGAAATTAGATGAAGGTTTCTAACCATCAGAGGAGTGAAGTTTTGGAATAGCCTTCCAAGGGAAGCAATGGGGGCAAAAGACCTATCTGGCTTTAAGATTAAACTCGGTAATTTTATGGAGGAGATGGTATGATGGGATAACATGATTTTGGCAATTAATTGATCTGTAAATATTCATGGTTAATAGGCCCAATGGCTGTGATGGGATGTTAGATGGGGTGGCATCTGAGTTACTAAAGAGAATTCTTTCCTGGGTATCTGGCTGGTGAATCTTGCCCAAATGCTTAGGGTTTAGCTGGTGCCATAATTGGGATCAAGAAGGATTTTTTCTGCAGCAGATTGGAAGAGGCCCTGGACGTTTTTCGCCTTCCTCTATAGCATGGGGCACGGGTCACTGGCTGGAGGATTTTCTGCTCCTTGAGCTCTTCAAATCCTGATTTAAGGACTTCGATGGCTCAGACATAGCTGAGAGGTTTTGCACAGGAGTGAGATTCTGTGGCTTGCTTTGTGCAGGAGGTCAGACTAGATGATCATGATGGTCCCTTCTGACCTCAATATCTATGAATCTATGAATTAAAAACAGGGAGATTATAGCGGGTCCTGCTGAAAGGTGAACTGTCAGGCTGGAGGGAGGTTACCAGTGGAGTTCCTTAGGCATCAAGATTCTACAATCTATTCTGAAGGACGATCCCTCAATCTCACAGATCTTGGGAGACAGGCCAGTCCTCGCTTACAGACAGCCCCCCAACCTGAAGCAAATAATCACTAGCAACCACACAACAAAAACATTAACCCAGGAACCTATCCTTGCAACAAACCCATTGCCAACTCTGTCCACATATCTAGTCTAGGGACACCATCCTCGGACCTAATCACATCAGCCACACCGTCAAATGTGCCCAAATACATTTGTTAGTCTCTAAGGTGCCAGAACTACTCCTCGTTTTGTTTTTTGTTTTTGGGTTTTTTTTGCTGATACAGACTAACACGGCTCCCACTCTGAACTAAATGATTGCATCTCTCCCCAAAAGAGATCTATAAGCACAGAGAACACCCTGGAGACCAGGCCTTTAAACGTTAGGAAACATCAGAGTTAAGGTGACGTACATACTTTGCGCAGTGCTGTTGTGTATGTGTGTTATGATACAGACTCACAAGCGTGGCCTTGGGGTCAATTCCCTGCCCCCCACAGCATCAATTTCCTCCAGACTCCCAAGGGAAGTGGTGCTTCCTCCATCCCTTGATGAGATGCCTTTCTCGAGTCTGCTTTGGTCCAAAACTCGCGACTGCACCATGCAGGAGGCCTGTGATGTGTAGGGGGGCCAGATGAGATGATCTAACAGTCTCTTCTGGCCTTCAAGTCTCCAAATCTCTGCAAAACTGGGTGCGGCACATTGAGCATCCTCTGATGGTTCCACGTGTGGCCTGCGTGAACCCTTGCATGACCACTGAGTGTGTGAGGGTGACCCAGGGGGAGCAGCTCAAACATGCACAGGAGCCGGCTCGGGGCAGGACATGAGCCCTGCAGGGCAGGGGTGGGGGTGGCAGTGACATCACAAGGGCCTTTTGCAGCACTCAGCTGATTGGTGAAAGGCGGTTGGGAGGCGGTGACCTCACAGAGAGTCCACGACAACGGCCAGGGAGGACAGGCTGCAGGGCAGGGGGATCTCAGAGACCCCCAAGGCTTTGCTGCAGGGAGTCTCCTTCTTGAGGTGTCTCCTTGAGGACTGAGAGAGAATTCAGGGTCATGTATGTCTGATATCTGCTCGGAGAGCAATACAGCGGTGCACAGACAATCCAGGAAGTTTTTGGAAACTGTCGGGGACAATTTCCTGGTGCAAGTGCTGGAGGAACCAACTAAGGGCAGAGCTCTTCTTGACCTGCTGCTCACAAACCGGGAAGAATTAGTAGGGGAAGCAAAAGTGGATGGGAACCTGGGAGGCAGTGACCATGAGATGGTCAAGTTCAGGATCCTGACACAGGGAAGAAAGGAGAGCAGCAGAATACGGACCCTTGACTTCAGAAAAGCAGACTTTGACTCCCTCTGGGAACTGATGGGCAGGATCCCCTGGGAGAATAACATGACGGGGAAAGGAGTCCAGGAGAGCTGGCTGTATTTTAAAGAATCCTTATTGAGGTTACAGGGACAAACCATCCCGATGTGTATAAAGAATAGTAAATATGGCAGGCGACCAGCTTGGCTTAACAGTGAAATCCTTGCTGACCTTAAACACAAAAAAGAGGCTTACAAGAAGTGGAAGATTGGACAAATGAACAGGGATGAGTATATAAATATTGCTCGGGCATGTAGGAATGAAATCAGGAAGGTTAAATCACACCTGGAGTTGCAGCTAGCGAGGGATGTTAAGAGAACCAAGAAGGGTTTCTTCAGGTATGCTGGCAATAAGAAGAAAGCCAAGGGAATTGTGGCCCCTTACTGAATGAGGGAGGCAATCTAGTGACAGAGGATGTGGAAAAAGCTAATGTACTCAATGATTTTTTTGCCTCTGTCTTCATGAACAAGGTCAGCTCCCAGACTACTGCACTGGGCAGCACAGCATGGGGAGGAGGTGGCCAGCCTCTGTGAAGGAAGAAGTGGTTCGGGACTATTTAGAAAAACTGGACGTGCACAAGTCCATGGGGCCGGATGCGTTGCATCCGAGATTGCTAAAGGAATTGGCGGATGTTATTGCAGAGCCATTGGCCATTATCTTTGAAAACTCATGGCGACTGGGGGAAGTCCCGGAAGACTGGAAAAAGGCTAATATAGTGCCAATCTTTTAAAAAGGGAAGAAGGAGGATCCTGGGAACTATAGGCCAGTCAGCCTCACCTCAGTCCCCGGAAAAATCATGGAGCAGGTCCTTAAGGAATCAATTCTGAAGCACTTAGAGGAGAGGAAAGTGATCAGGAACAGTCAGCATGGATTCACAAAGGGCAAGTCATGCCTGACTTATCTAATTGCCTTCTATGATGAGATAACTGGTTCTGTGGATGAAGGGAAAGCAGTGGACGTGTTATTCCTCGACTTCAGCAAAGCTTTTGACATGGTCTCCCACAGTATTCTTGTCAGCAAGTTAAAGAAGTATGGGCTGGATGGATGCACTACAAGGTGGGTAGAAAGTTGGCTAGATTGTCGGGCTCAACGGGTAGTGATCAATGGCTCCATGTCTAGTTGGCAGCCGGTATCTAGCGGAGTGCCCCAAGGGTCAGTCCTGGGGCCTGTTTTGTTCAATATCTTCATAAATGATCTGGAGGATGGTGTGGATTGCACCCTCAGCAAGTTTGCGGATGACACTAAACTGGGAGGAGTGGTAGATATGCTGGAGAGTAGGGATAGGATACAGAGGGACCTAGACAAAATGGAGGATTGGGCCAAAAGAAATCTGATGAGGTTCAACAAGGACAAGTGCAGAGTCCTGCACTTAGGACAGAAGAATCCAATGCACCGCTACAGACTAGGGACCGAATGGCTCGGCAGCAGTTCTGCAGAGAAGGACCTCAGGGTGACAGTGAACGAGAAGCTGGATATGAATCAACAGTGTCCCCTTGTTGCCAAGAAGGCCAATGGCATTTTGGGGTGTATAATTAGGGGCATTGCCAGTAGATCGAAGGATGTTATCCTTCCCCTCTATTCGACATTGGTGAGGCCTCATCTGGAGTACTGTGTCCACTTTTGGGCCCCACACAACAAGAAGGTTGTGGAGAAATTGGAAAACGTCCAGTGGAGGGCAACAAAATTGATTAGGGGTCTGGAACACATGACTTATGAGGAGAGGCTGAGGAAACTGGGATTGTTTAGTCTACGGAAGAGAAGAATGAGGGGGGACTTAATAGTTGCTTTGAACTCTCTAAAAGGTGGATCCAAAGAGGATGGATCTAGACTATTCTCAGTGATAGCAGATGACAGAACGAGGAATAATGGTCTCAAGTTGCAGTGGGGGAGATTTAGGTTGGATATTAGGAAAATCTTTTTCACGAGGAGGGTGGTGAAACACTGGAATGCGTTCCCTAGGGAGGTGGTGGAATCCCCTTCCTTGGAAGTTTTTAAGGTCAGGCTTGACAAAGCCCTGGCTGGGATGATTTAGCTGGGATTGGTCCTGCTCTGGGCAGGGGGTTGGACTAGATGACCTCCAGAGGTCCCTTCCAACCCTGATATTCTATGATTCTATGATTCTATGTGAGCACGAGGTGGAGCCTCTCTGGAGTTTTCTCCTTTTCCACTGCTAATTGAGCGAGAAGACAGACGTCCCTGTGGAGAAGGTAAGAGCCCCAGAGAGGTTTAGTACCTAGGCAGCCTGATCCACCCGGCTGCTGGCCAAATTCTCGGCAGGGAAAACAGGAGGTTAAGGTGGGATAATTTTCCCCCAGCTTGGCCTTTGTCCCTTTGAGTCCTTGGGGTTTGTCTTTTTTGGTTTCCCTTTTCCTGCTTCCCTCCCTCCACTGGCGAGGAGGGGGTACTCTATAGCCCTCATGGTGGGAGACCTCCCAAAGAGATGGGACAGGAAGCGTGCTCTGAGAGTGATCCTCACCGGTGACCTAAGCCATCCCTGGGCCATCTGGGGAACCCTCAGCCCACTGCCAGAGTCTCCACGCTGATTGTCTGAGCAGGGGGTCTCGTGGCAGGGAGGAGACTCAGGACTTTGTTCTTCTCGTTTAAGGCCCAGCAAATAAGCCAGAACCAATCATCTGCTTGGTGAATTGTTCTCCTTCTCGCTGCTGATTGTCTCTGAGCCGTTCCTGGTTCTTGCTGGTGTTCTCGTGCTTCTAAAACACTTGCTGAAGAATCAGTGTGAATGGTTGTTGGCCTATAGCTCATTGCAGGTCCCTTTATTCTGATCATTCAGTGTGTGAAACTCCAGCCTGATGGTTAGTTTGAAAGTCAGGACACCCGGGTCCTGTTCCCAACTCTATCCCGGCAGGTTGTGTGATGGAAGAAGAGGCCCTTTGCCTTTCCCAGCCTTTGTTTCTCCCTCTGTCAGTTGGGGAGAAAAATCCTCTCACACATGCCTCCTGGTGGGGGGAGGCTGTGGAGCTGTGGGGACCTGTTTGAGAGTGTCACTTGGAGCAGTGTATCGTAGGAGGTGTCCTATTGGGTTGAGTCATTCCAGAGGATGATGTCGGGCAGCAGAACCCCGTTTTCCCAACTTCGCATTACACAGCTTTGCATGTGAACCGAACCAACCGTGCACACAGGTCCAGAAGCCGGCGATTTCTCCTTTGGCCGCTAGATGGCGTAGCAGCCTCGCACTTTCCCCTTCTCCTGGTTAGTGCAATGGGGGTTAGTCTCCCCAAAAAGAACACCCATCTCGTTTTGAATATTCCTTGATATGCACCCTGTGGACTGTCATAAATATAAAGGGAAGGCTAACCACCTTGAAATCCCTCCTGGCCAGAGGAAAAACCCTTTCACCTCTTAAAGGTTAAGAAGCTAAGGTAACCTCCGTGGCCCCTGACCCAGATGATCAATGAGGAGACAAGATACTTTCAAGGCTGGAGGGGGCGGAAAACAAAGGGTTCTCTCTGTCTGTGTGTTGTCTTTTGCCGGGACCAGAGCAGGAACACAGGTCAGACCTCCTGCAAAGGGTTAATAAGCAATCTAGTTAGATATGCGTTCAATTCTGTTTTGTTGAAATGGCTGATAAAAGAAGTTGTGGTGAATGGAATGTATATTCCTAATTTTTGTGTCTTTTTGTTACTTAAGGTTTAGCCTAGAGGGATTCTCTGTTCTGAATCTGATTACCCTGTAAGGTATTTCCCATCCTGATTTTACAGAGGTGATTCTTTTACTTTTTCTTTCATTAAAATTCTTCTTTTAAGAACCAGATTGCTTTTTCATTGTTCCTAAGATCCAAGGGTTGGGTCTGTGTTCACCGATGCAAATTGGTGAGTATTTTTATCAAGCCTTCCCCAGGAAAGGGGGTGTAGGGCTTGGGAGGATTTGTGGGGGAAAGAGGTTTCCAAGCGGGCTCTTTCCCTGTTATATTTCTTTGACACTTGGTGGTGGCAGCAATAAAGTCCAGGGACAAAAGGTAAAATAGTTTGTACCCTGGGAAAATTTTAACCTGAGCTGGTAAAAATAAGCTTAGGGGTTTTTTCAGGCAGGTTCCCACATCTGTACCCTAGAGTTCAGAGTGGGGAAGGAACCTTGACATAGACTGTTGGGATATGTTTCAAAATGTTGCAGGGCTTGTTTCATGGTCTCCACAACGACAATCTTTCTTCCTTTTAAGACGTGATGACATTTTTGGTCAAGGTCCTTGATTATTCAGGGACATATCCAGGAAGACCCAAAGTATTTGGGACATAAGCCTTGTCTGGAAGGGTGCACAGGGCTAAAGTGTTTTTGGCCATAGCAGGTTACTTGTCCCAAGACTGACGTCCATCCCCCTTCAATTCAAGCCCCAAATGAGCTGTTACCAGAATTGCCCATTTTGGGAGCTGCAGGGATCTTTAGCTTAGGTACAAGGAGCGTTGCTGCAGAGTGAATGGAGAAGCCAAAAACACCCATGGAGGTGGGGTGGGGGGGAAAGCAATCAGCTTAAGCATGAAAGTTATTTATTCCCAGTTAGTAACCTTACAAGGGGAGCCAAACAAAAAAAAACCGTTCCACTATTAAATGTAATTTAAATTTGATGACAAAATTAGGGCTAGCAAACTATAACTGATCACAAAAGGCAGGGTCAGGAGGCTATTCCTAGAGAGAGACAGAGGCACAGAAAGAGACAGATGGATCTCAGCACTCCTTGAAGCTGGACTCGATCAGGGTTCCCAGGTGGCCTTGGTAGCGGAGGGACCGGAGCGCTGGAGCCAGACAGAGCCCCCAGCACAGTCAGTCAGGAAAAGCGAATGAGGAGGACTTGTGGCACCTTAGAGATGAACCAATTTATCTGAGCATAAACTTTCATGGGCTAAAGCCCACTTCATCAGATGCATGCAGGGGAAAATACAGCAGGAAGATATAGATATAGCGATACAGAGAAGACGAGAAAATGGGGGTTGCCATAGCAACTCTTAACGAGACCAATCAATGAAGGTGGGCTGTTAGCAGCAGGAGAAACAAAACTTTTGCTGTAATCATCAGGCTAATTTGGGGGGACTAAAACTGCAGGGCAGAGAGAGCAGTAAGTGTTGGGGGTCCCGATCCAGTCCTCCAGCTTCTAGCCGCCCACCCCCTTAAGGCTGCCATTGCTGGGAGCCCCCTCCATCTGCAACTTCAACTTGTAAAGATTGTAGATAAAACCTGTACAGCTGTGTGCCTTTGGGCAAAAACTTACACACAGGTACATGAAATCCATGAAAAGGAAACCACAGTGGGTAAAACCAGGGAACAAAAGCCTGAGCAGCCAAAACCCAGCCAGCTGTTGCTCCCACGAAGAGGGAGCCCACAGCTCACCCCCAGAGGGTCGCCGACGGTCTGGTGAGACGCTAGAAGGGCCATTTGCAAGTGCTTCAATTTTCCAGCTCGATTTGGCTGTTGGTTTCTGGCCCAAAATGCGGAGGCCTGACAGCGTCAGCACTGGGCAAATGTGGCTCGTTGCTGGAAGAGTCTGATTCTCCCGTCGTCTTCTCCCTCCCGAGGGATCCTCCGCGTCTCTCAGCAGCTCCTGGGGTCCCCAGCCGCTGTCCCCCCAGCCCGGTGGCAGACTGACGGCAGGGCAAGAAAGCGGACGCCGAACCCTCTTTGCTGTTGGCCTCCGGGACATCGCAATCAGCTTGTGCAGAAACACACACAGACCCCACCCGGAGCACATCGCACGTCACACACACAACACGGCCTGCGTCACACATCACACACACAAAACATTGCACGTCACACACACACAACACGCCTCACGTTGCACGTTGCATGTTGTACGTCGCACACGCAAAGAGAAGACATCGCACCCCACACTTCACATGTGCGTCTTCTTGTTTGCCGTGTTGAGTGTGTGTGTGATGTTGTGTTTCTGGTGTCATGTGACATGGTGTGTGTGTGTGTGAGATGTGTGTTGGGTGTGTCGTGTTGTGTGTCATGTTGTGTGTTTGTGTGTGTGACGTGTGGTGTGTTTGTGGTGTCATGTGACATGGGGTGTGTGTGTGTGTATGTATAAGATGTGTTTTGCATAGTCTTGGGTGTGTCGTGTTGTGTGTCATGTTGTATGTGTTTGTGCCTATCTGTGTGATGTGTCATGTGTCGTGTTCTGTGTTAGTGTGTGTGTGACGTGTGGTGTGTTTGTGGTGTCATGTGGCGTGTGGGGATGTGTGTGTGACATGTTGTATGTCATGTTGTGTGTGTTTGTGTTTGTGTGACGTGTTGTGTGTTGTGTTGTGTATGTGTGAGGTGTTGTGTTTCATGTTGTGCATGTGTGAGACCTGTTTGTGTGTGTGATGTTTTGTGTTTGTGACACATTGCGTGTTTGTGCGACGTGCGGCGTGTTGTGTGTGCGATGTGCAATATGTTGTGTGTGCGACATGCAACGTTTTTGTGTGTGACGTGCGAAACGCGACGTGTTGTGTGTTCGAAGTGTGGCGTGCAATGTGCGACGTGTGCCGTGATGAGTGTGCGTGCGACGTGCGACGTGTTGTGTGTCTGACATTCGACGCGTTGTGTGTGTGACGTGCGATGCGCAATGCATTGTGTGTGCAGGTGTGATGTGCAACATGTGACGTGCGATGTGCAAAGTGTTTGTGCGAGTGCGGCGTGAAATGTGTTGTGTGTGTCCGTACGATGTGCGATGTGCGATCTGTTGTATGTGTGACTTGTTGTGTGTCATGTTGTGTGTGTTACATGTTGTGCTGTGTGTGTCATATTGTGCATGTCTGTGTGAGATGGGTTCTGTGTCTTCTTGTGTGTGTGTGAGAGAGGTGTTTGTGTGTGTCATGTTGTGTGTCACGTGTGTTTGTGTGTGACGTCTTTCTGTGTGTGTGTCGTGCGACTTGCATGCATGTGTGCATGCAATGTGTTGTGTGTATCTGTGCAACGTACAACAGGTTGTGAGGGACATGCAATTTGTTTCTGTGTGTGTCGTGTTGTGTGTGTGTCATCTTGTGTTATGTGTGTGTGTGAGACGGGTTGTGTGTCGTGTTGTGTGTGTGAAATGTTTTTGTGTGTGTTTGTGTCATGTTGTGTGTGTCATGTTATGTGTGTTTGTGTGATGGGTTGTGTGTTGTGTGTGAGTTGTGTGTTATCTAGAGTGTTGTATGGATTGTGTGTGCTTGTGTGTTTGTGATGACATGTGACATGGTGTGGGTGTGTGAGACGTGTTTTGTGTAGTGTTGTGTGTGTGTGACATACTGTGTGTGTGTCTTTGTGGTGTGGTGTGTGGCCATTTTCTGTATTGTGTTCAGTGTGTGTATGGTGTTGTGTGTGTGGTGTCATGTTTTGTGTGAAGTGTGTGTCGTCTTGTGTGTGTTTGTGTGTGAGACGAGTTGTGTGATGTGTTGTGTGTATGTGACGTGTTGTGTGTCACATTCTGTGTGTGTTGTGTGTTGTCTAGAGTGTTGTGTTGTGTGTGTGTGTCTGTGTGAATGTCTGTGATGTGTTGTCTGTTAGGGTGTGTGCCTGTGTTATGTTGTGTGCCGTTTTGTGTGTTGTGCTGTGTATGTGACGTGTTGTGTGTCGTGTTGTGTGTGTTTGTGTATGTGTGACATGTGTGTAGTTTTTTCTGTCTGTGTGATGTGGTGTGTGTCGTGTTTTGTGTTTGTGAGTGTAAGGTGCTGTGCGAGCGACACGCAACGTGTTGTGTGTGTCCGTGCTATGTGCGATGTGCATCGTACAACAGGCGACGCGTTGTGTGTGTGTGTGCGACGTGCAATGTTTTGTGTGTGTGTGTGCTACACACAGCATGTTGTGCGTGTGATGTGCGACGTGTGTGTGAGACGTGCTACACGTGACGTGTTGTGTGGGTGGCGTACAATGTGTTGTGTCTGTGTGTGTGACACACACCACATCACACACAACACGTCTCATGACACCACAACCACACAACACACACTCAACATGACACACAAAACGGCACACAACTCAACACACACACAACACGACACACACAACACAAAACACAACACAGCACACACACACTGAACACAAGACTCTGCATGACACACAGCACACACACAAGACATCGCACACACACAAGACATCACACACACACAGACGTGTCTCACACACACACGTGGGCAAACGTGGCTGGTTGCTGTCAGGGTCTGCGTCTCCCTGCGGGTCCAGGGGCCTGGCTGCAGCTCCCGCCCCAGCCCTCCCCCCGGGGGCGTTGGCTGCTGCCCCTTCCCGTGTCCCGGCCCCTCCGGCCTGGGTGTGTGGCTGGTGGCTGGTCTGTGGAAACGCCTGTGGGATGCGGCTTCCTTCGAGTTCCCAAAGGGTTGGTTGGACTCGGGCACGAGTCTCCTTTCCCGTGCGAGAGATCCCGGCGTCACCTTTCCACCACGTCCTTGCCAAGGCTCCCTGCGCAGCTGAGCCGGGAGGGTTTTCTCACCTGTGTTTTTCTCCACCATCCTGCCTGCAGAGGGAGAGCTGCATTCGGGTCTCACTGTGGCGTGTTGGTCAAGGGGTCGGATTCTCACTCGGGGCGGGAGAGAGTGCGGAGAAGACCTTGGAAAGGTGAAGTCGGGGGCAGGACTTTTCAGGTGCCTGTTTTTGTGGGGGTTTGTTGAATGTTGTTTTTTGCTGAAATGGAGAGAAAGGTTGTTGGCTTTTCGGCCTGAAGGCTTGTTCTGTCCAGCAGCCCAAACTGCCAGCCTTGTTTCACCTCTTTAATGTTAGACAGTGTTGCCGGCACCCAGTGCCGAGAGGCAAAACAACAGCAGGGGGGAGGGGTTCATTACCCGGTGTGCGTCACCCAATAATCACAACGGGGTGGAGAAGCAGAAAAGTTTATTTGAAGCTTCAAAAAGGTCCAGGGAGAATAGAATCTCCAATCCTGCACCCAGAGCAGGAAGTTACACAGGCTTTTATACATCCTTTCTTCAGCATACTTATCCAATAGCAAGCTGCCCTAAGTATCCATCTAGCCAGCCAATCCAGTTCCCAGCTAGTTCCCTTGTTCTCTGTATCATTTGTTAACCTATACATAAAGCTGCTTTATTCAGCATTGTTCTTCCATATCTGCCCTGTTCGGCCTTGTTTAGTTTCAGGCAGTCTGACTCTGCAACATATTGTTGCAGATCCTCAGCATAACTGCTGCGAGTGCCTCCAGGCGGGGGGGGCCAAGGACACTTCGGCCTAGTATGCAGAGCTGCTGCGAGTGCCTCCAGGCAGAGGGGCGGGGGCAAGGACACCTAGGCCTAGTGCTAGGGGGCTTCATCGTTCATCGACACTCTTGGTCTTCTATCCCTCGACTTACCTACTGGCCATGCCCCAGTGTCCCCAACAACTCCCCTGCTCAAAGCAGGACCAATCCTCAACTAAATCATCCCAGCCAGGGCTTTGTCAAGCCAGACCTTAAAAACTTCTAAGGAAGGAGATTCCACCACCTCCTAGGGAACGCATTCCAGTGTTTCACCACCCTCCTAGTGAAAAAGTTTTTCCTAATATCCAACCTAAACCTCCCCCACTGTAATATGAGACCATTACTCCTTGTTCTGTCATCAGCTACCACTGAGAACAGTCTAGATCCATCCTCTTTGGAACCACCTTTCAGGTAGTTGAAAGCAGCTATCAAATCCCCCCTCATTCTTCTCTTCTGCAGACGAAACAATCCCAGTTCCCTCAGCCTCTTCTCATAAGTCATGTGTTCCAGTCCCCTCATCATTTTTGTTGCCCTCCACTGGACTCTTTCCAATTTTTCCACCTCCTTCTTGTAGTGTGGGCCCAAAACTGGACATAGCACTCCAGATCTCCAGAATAGATATGTGGACAGAGTTGGCAATGGGTTTGTTGGAAGGATCGGTTCCTGGGTTAGTGTTTTTGTTGTGTGGTTGCTGGTGAGTATTTGCTTCAGGTTGGGGGGCTATCTGTAAGTGAGGGCTGGCCTGTCTCGCAAGATCTGTGAGAGTGATGGGCCGTCGTTCAGGATAGGTTGTAGATCCTTGATGATGTGTTGGAGAGGTTTCAGTTGGGGGCTGAAGGTGACGGCTGGTGGCGTTCTGTTCCTTTCTTTGTTGGGCCTGTCCTGGAGTAGGTGACTTCTGGGTATTCTTCCCTTCAGCAGGTAGTTTTAAGATCGCTTGATAGAGATCCTGTAGGTGTTTGTCTCTGTCCGAGGGGTTGGAGCAAATGTGGTTGTACCGTAGAGCTCGGCTGCAGACAATGGATTGTGTGGTGTGGTCTGGATGAAAGCTGGAGGCTCACCACACGATCCATCGTCTACAGCCGAGCTCTGCGATACAACCACATTTGCTCCAAACCCTCGGACAGAGACAAACACCTCCAGGATCTCTATCAAGCATTCTTACAACTACACTACCCACCTGCTGAAGTGAAGAAACAGATTGACAGAGCCAGAAGAGTACCCAGAAGTCACCTACTACAGGACAGGCCCAACAAAGAAAATAACAGAACACCACTAGCCGTCACCTTCAGCCCCCAACTAAAACCTCTCCAACACATCATCAAGGATCTACAACCTATCCTGAACGACGGCCCATCACTCTCACAGATCTTGCGAGACAAGCCAGCCCTTGCTTACAGACAGCCCCCCAACCTGAAGCAAATACTCACCAGCAACCACACACCACACAACAGAACCACTAACCCAGGAACCTATCCTTGCAACAAAGCCCGTTGCCAACTGTGCCCACATATCTGTTCAGGGGACACCATCATAGAGCCTAATCACATCAGCCACACTATCAGAGGCTCGTTCACCTGCACATCTACTGATGTGATATATGCCATCATGTGCCAGCAATGCCCCTCTGCCATGTACATTGGTCAAACTGGACAGTCTCTGTGTAAAAGAATCAATGGACACAAATCAGACGTCAAGAATTATAACATTCAAAAACCAGTTGGAGAACACTTCCATCTCTTTGGTCACTCGATTACAGACCTAAAAGTTGCAATTCTTCAACTAAAAAACTTCAAAAACAGACTCCAACCAGAGACTGCTGAATTGGAATTCATTTGCAAACTGGATACAATTAACTGAGGCTTAAATAGAGGCTGGGAGTGGAAGGGTCATTTCACAAAGTAAAATTATTTCCCCATGTTTATTTCTCCTCACCCCCACCCCCCACTGTTCCTCAGACTTTCTTGTCAGCTGCTGGAAATGGCCCACCTTGATTATCACTACAAAAGGTCCCCCCCCCCCGTTTTCCTGCTGGTAATAGCTCACCTTAAGTGATCACTCTCGTTACCGTGTGTATGGTAACACCCATTGTTTCATGTTCTCTCTGTATATAAATCTCCCCACTGTATTTTCCACTGAATGCATCCAATGAAGTGAGCTGTAGCTCACGAAAGCTTATGCTCAAAGAAATTTCCTAGTCTCTAAGGTGCCACAAGTCCTCCTTTTCTTCAAGTGAGATGGTAATTCCTTAATTCCCTGGGTTACTTCCTGGCCACTTCTGTGACTTTAGTGCCATTATGAAAACTGTTCTCAAAATCTCTGGGTCCCCTTGCCCTACGCTGTGGTTATGAAAGCTCCTTCTCAGCTCCTTTTACTTTCCTGCTTTCCAGTTACTGTAAATAAACCATTAACACAATTCTTCTTGTTTCTTCCACATTCTTGTCTTAGTTCCAGTTGTTGTGGGCAGAGTCATGAGATGTGTTTGTGACACTCTACACCTTGGGGGAGCGTCTTATGCTTAGAAGAAGCACACGGGATCTTTTCAGGGGAAAAGGCAATACACCGCATTTCTTGAAAATACAACTCTTAGCATACGCATTTAATCACACACACACGTCCTGCAGATGGTCTTACAGTTACCAGTTTGCTGTAGCTCTTGTCAATCTAACGGCCAGTTAGAATGAAAACAAGAGAGGAGCTGAGCTCCGTTGGTCGCAAACCCATGCTCCGAGGCTTTGCAGGACTGAACCCAGAGTCTGATGGCAAAACACCCCAGCTTTAGACTTGTAAATTCCAACTTTCGTCGATGGATTTTGCAATGTCATTCTGTAATCGTTAGTCCTCAAGTGGGATTAATCTCCGGGTTTTCCGCTGTTATTGTTTGGTGGTTTTGTTGGCTTCCCATCCTTAGATCTTCTTTGTCTTGCATTCAGGGTGCCTGCCTCGCCTCTGAGGTCATCAATGCTGCTAACATGTTTAGTGTCGGATACGGTGGATGTTTTCTGATTGTCTCCTGCTGTTTCCAAGTCTCTCACGTCTTCTTGACCATCTGGACATTTGTGAGGCCTTTTCTCAGACCTCAGAATCTGGCTGATGCTCCTTTACCAATGGCACTCGAGGCCGTTCCTTCCTGCTCTCAGAAAGGGTGGCGGGCAGAACATGGTCAAATCCTATCCTACATCAATCCATTTAATACATGGTTATCCCTTGTCTTTCATTATGCAAAATGCAAACATCAAATCCTACTCCTCTAGGTGCCCTGTAACCCCCATATTCCTCACCTTGGATTGAATTGTGTTGTTACCTTGCATGGCATGGTTTCCATGTATCCGGGGAAAGGTTAGGAGATACCAGCAAGGAAAGTCAGGAACCCCCGGGTGGGGTGTGAAACAGCCCATCCACAGCCGTTGCCCAGCAAGGAAGCTCCCATTCAGTGATTCCCCTGCCTGAGGCCACAGCAAGGGAATTGCTGCACCGTGCTGGGAGATTGAGCAATGCCCCCATTCCCACCGCAGACATGCCTGGACTGGGGCTTCCCAAGCACACGGGCTGTGGGGGCAAAAACCAAACCCAAACCCGGGGCCCACGCTTGGCCTTTCTCCTCCCCCAACCGACACTGCCAGCAAGAAGGACACTGAAGACTTGAGACTGCAACTGAGGGGACGGGCCTGGGCACACAGCACGTCGTACGTCACACACAAAATGTCGAATCTCGCACCCACAACTCCTCGCACGTCACACCCACAGAACATATTGCACGTCGCGCACACAGCACGTCGCACGTCAGACACACAAACACGTCTCACACACACACAAAACATGACACACAACCCGTCTCACAGACAGAAAACACTACACACACCACATCACACAAAACACGTCACATGACACCACAGACACAACACCACACACACACTTAATACGACACACAAAATGGCACACAACACACACAAGATGACAGGCAACAGATCACACAACACACCACACAGACACACACAACACAGAACATGTCACACGTCGCACCTCACACACAAAGGTCACACGTCGCACACAACACGACGCACGAAGCATGTCGTACACCACACATCACAATTCGCATGCACACACAGCATGTCGCACGTCACAGTCACGCACACCACACATCTCACGTCAGACGTCTCACACACACAACACGTCGCACGTCGCACATCACACACACAAAGTGTTGTGCATCACACACAACGTCGTTCGTCACATGTCACACGTCGCATGCCCACACAGCACATCGCATATCGCAAATCAAACACACAGCACGTCACGTTTCGCATATCTCACACACACAACACGTCACACACACACAGCACGACACACAACACTTGTGTGTGTGAGACGTGTTTGTGTGCGTGTGATGTGTTGTGCATGTGTTGTCTGTCGTATAGAGTGTTGTATTCAGTGTGTGTGGGACGTGTTGTGTTGTGTGTGTGTGTCTGTGTGTTGTGTTGTGTGTGTGATGTGTTGTGTGCAATGTTGTGTGTTTGTTTTGTGTTGTGTGCCGTTTGTGTGGTGTGTGTCGCACGCACAGAGACAACACATCTCACCTCGCACGCACAGCACGTCGCACGCTCACATAGCACGTCACACACACAGTACATTGCGCATCACACATCTCACACACACAACATCACACAAACACACAGCACGACACACAACACATGTGTGTGAGACGTCTTTGTGAGTGTGCGATGTGTTGTGTGTGTGCTGTGTGTCGTCCAGAGTGTTGTGTTCCGTGTGTGATGTGTTGTGTTTCATGTTGTGTGTGGTGTGTGTGTGGTGTTTTGTGACGTGTTGTGTGTGTCATGTAGAGTGTTGTGTGACGTGTTGTGTGTGTGTCTGTGTGGTGAGTGGTGTGGTGTGTGTATGTGATGGGTTGTGTGTCGTGTTGTGTGTCATGAGACATTTTGTGTGTGACATGGTGTGTGTCGCACGTACAGAAACAACACATCGTACGCCGCACACTGCACGCCGCACACACAACACGTCGCACGTCGCTTGTCACACATTGGACATAGACACACAACACGTCGCACATCAGACACACACAACACGTCGCACGTCATGTCACTCCCAGCAAGTCGCACTTCACACATGTCCCACGCGTGTCACACGCGCACACACAGCACGTCGTATGTCATGCACAACACGTCGCGTGTAGCACGGACACACAACACATCGCACGTAACACACACAAGATGTCACGTGTTGCACATCACACACAAAACATCGCATGTCACAGGCACATACACAACACGTCCCATGTCGCATGATGCACATTGCACATAGCACAGACACACACAACACGCTGCCCGTTGCACGCACGCACAGCACGTCGCACGTCACACTCAAAAACACATCTCACACCACACAACACGACACACGCCGTGTCACACAGACACAAAACGCTACACACATGTCACACACACAACACAGAATACGTCACACAGACAGACACAAACACACACATGACACACACCACGTCACGCACAACACATCACATGACACCAAAAACACAACACCACACACACACTCAACATGGCACACAACATGACAAAACACATCACACAGACAGACACAAACACGACACACAATGTCACACGCACACTACACAAAACACGTCTCACACACACACCACGTCACATGTCACCACAAACACAATACCACACACACAATCCACACAACACTCTAGACGACACACAACACCACACACAAGACATCACACACACACACACACAACCCGTCACACACACACATATCACGGCACACACAACATGACACAGAAAACGACTCACACAGAACCACACACAACACGACACACACAGAAACACATCACACGTCCCACAAAACATGTTGCACATTGTCACACACACTCATGTACACATGTCGCACATTGCACGCCGCACGACACACACAAAAACCTGTCACACACACAAACACACACACAACACATCACACACACAATGTCTCATGCACACACAAGACACACAACCCGTCTCACACATACACACACATAACACGACACACACAACACGTCACACACACACAAATACACACAACACGACAGACAACACGACACACAGACAGACACAAACACACACGACACAGAACTTGTCACGCACACAGAACACTACACAAAACACATCTCACAAACACACACCATGTCATATGACACTACAAACACAATACCACACACACAATCTACACAACTCTAGATGACACACAAAATGACACACATGTCACACACACACAAAACGACACACACACACACAAAACATCTCACACACACACAAAACACGACACACAACCCGTCTCACACACAAACATAACATG
Organism: Lepidochelys kempii; assembly: GCF_965140285.1. NCBI lineage: Eukaryota > Metazoa > Chordata > Testudines > Cheloniidae > Lepidochelys > Lepidochelys kempii. The sequence goes on from NW_027621924.1 coordinate 75,850, forward strand.
ACAAACAGAACACGACACACACCATGACACACCAGGACACACCAGGACACCTCCTATGATACACTGCTCCGAGTGACACTCTCAAACAGGTCCCCACAGCTCCCCAGCCTCCCCACACCGGGAGGCAGGTGTGAGAGGATTGTTCTCCCCGACTGACAGAGGGAGAAACAAAGGCTGAGAAAGGCGAAGGGCCTTGTCTTCCATCACACACCTGTCGGGATAGAGTTGGGAACAGGACCCGGGTGTCCTGACTTTCAAACGAACCATCAGTCTGGAGTTTCACACACTGAATGATCAGAATAAAGTCACCTGCAATGAGCTACAGACCAACAACCATTCACACTGATTCTTCAGCAAGTGTTTTAGAAGCAGGAGAACACCAGCGAGAACCAGGAACGGCTCAGAGACAATCAGCAGCGAGAGGGAGAACAATTCACCAAGCAGATGATTGGTTCTGGCTTATTTGCTGGGCCTTAAACGAGAACAACAAAGTCCTGAGTCTCCTCCCTGCCACGAGACCCCCTGCTCAGCCAATCAGCGTGGAGACTCTGGCGGTGGCTGAGGGTTCCCCAGATGGCCCAGGGATGGCTCAGGTCACTGGTGAGGATCACTCTCAGAGCACGCTTCCTGTCCCATCTCTTTGGGAGGCCTCCCACCATGAGGGCTACAGAGCAGCCCCCTCCTCGCCAGTGGAGGGAGAGAAGCAGGAAAAGGGAAACCAAAAAAGACAAACCCCAAGAACTCGAAGGGACAAAGGCCTAGCTGGGGGAAAATTGTCCCACCTTAACCTCCTGTTTTCCATGCCGAGAATTTGGCCAGCACCGGGCGGATCAGGCTGCCTCGGTACCAAACCTCTCTGGGGCTCTTCCCTTCTCCACAGGGACGTCTGTCTTCTCGCTCAATGAGCAGTGGGAAAGGAGAAAACTCCAGAGAGGCTCCACCTCGCGCTCACATACGAGACCCTGAATTCTCTCTCAGTCCTCAAGGAGACACCTCAAGAAGGAGACTCCCTGCAGCAAAGCCCCGGGGGTCTCTGAGATCCCCCTGCCCTGCAGCCTGTCCTCCCTGGCCGTTGTCGTGGACTCTCTGTGAGGTCACCGCCTCCCAACCTCCTTTCACCAATCAGCTGAGTGCTGCAAAAGGCCCTTGTGATGTCACTGCCACCCCCACCCCTGCCCTGCAGGGCTCATGTCCTGCCCCGAGCCGGCTCCTGTGCGTGTTTGAGCTGCTCCCCCTGGGTCACCCCCACACACTCAGTGGTCGTGCAAGGGTTCACGCAGGCCACACGTGGAACCATCAGAGGATGCTCAATGTGCCGCACTCGGTTTTGCAGAGGTTTGGAGACTTGAAGGCCAGAAGAGACTGTTAGATCATCTCATCTGGCCCCCCTACACATTACAGGCCTCCTGCATGGTGCAGTCGTGAGTTTTGGACCAAAGCAGACTCGAGAAAGGCATCTCATCAAGGGATGGAGGAAGCACCACTTCCCTTGGGAGTCTGGAGGAAATTGATGCTGTGGGGGGCAGGGAATTGACCCCAAGGCCACACTTGTGAGTCTGTATCATAACACACATGAACAACAGCACTGCGCGAAGTATGTACACGTCACCTTAACTCTGATGTTTCCTAACGTTTAAAGGCCTGGTCTCCAGGGTTTTCTTTGTGCTTACAGATCTCTTTTGGGGAGAGATGCAATCATTTAGCTCAGAGTGGGAGCCATGTTAGTCTGTATCAGCAAAAAAAACCCAACCAAACAAACAAAAAAACAAAACAAGGAGTAGTTCTGGCACCTTAGAGACTAACAAATGTATTTGGGCACATTTGATGGTGTGGCTGATGTGATTAGGTCCGAGGATGGTGTCCCTAGACTAGATATGTGCAGTGGGTTTGTTGCAAGGATAGGTTCCTGGGTTAGTGTTTTTGTTGTCTGGTTGCTGGTGAGTATTTGCTTCAGGTTGGGGGGCTGTCTGTAAGTGGGGACTGGCCTGTGAGATTGAGGGATCGTCCTTAAGAATAGATTGTAGATCCTCGATTCTGCCCTGGAGATCTTTTAGTTGGGGGCTGAAGCTGATGGCTGGTGGCGTTCGGTTCCTTTCTTTGTTGGGCCTGTCCTGGAGTAGGTGACTTCTGAGTATTCTTCCTTTCAGCAGGTGGGGATTGTAGTTTGAAGAATGCTGTCATAAATATAAAGGGAAGGGTAAACCCCTTTAAAATCCCTCCTGGTCAGAGGAAAAATCCTCTCACCTGTAAAGGGTTAAGAAGCTAAAGGTAACCTCGCTGGCACCTGACCAAAATGACCAATGAGGAGACAAGATACTTTCAAAAGCTGGGGGGAGGGAGAAAAACAAAGGGTCTGTGTCTGTCTGTATGCTGCTTTTGCCGGGGATAGAACAGGAATGGAGTCTTAGAACTTTTAGTAAGTAATCTCGCTAGGTATGTGTTAGATTATGATTTCTTTAAATGGCTGAGAAAGGAACTGTGCTGAATGGAATGACTATTCCTGTCTGTGTGTCCTTTTTGTAACTTAAGGTTTTGCCTAGAGGGATTCTCTATGTTTTGAATCTAATTACCCTGAAAGGTATCTACCATCCTGATTTTACAGAGGGGATTTCTTTACTTCTATTAAAAGTCTTCTTGTAAGAAAACTGAATGCTTTTTCATCATTCTCAGATCCAAGGGTTTGGGTCTGTGGTCACCTATGGAAATTGGTGAGGATTTTTACCAAACCTTTCCCAGGAAGTGGGGTGCAAGGGTTGGCAGGATTTTGGGGGGAAAGACGTGTCCAAACTACGTTTCCCAGTAAACCCAGTTAGAGTTTGGTGGTGGCAGTGGAGATCCAGGGACAAAGGATAAAATTTATTTGTACCTTGGGGAAGTTTTAACCTAAGTTGGTGAAAGTAAGCTTAGGAGGTTTTCATGCAGGTCCCCACATCTGTACCCTAGAGTTCAGAGTGGGGGAGGAACCTTGACAAATGCTTGATAGAGATCCTGTCGGTGTTTGTCTCTGTCTGAGGGATTGGAGCAAATGCGGTTGTATCTTAGAACTTGGCTGTAGACAACGGATCGTGTGATGTGGTCTGGATGAAAGCTGGAGGCATGTAGGTAAGTATAGCGGTCCAGGATAGGGTGGTGTTTATGTGACCATTGCTTATTAGCACTGTAGTGTCTAGGAAGTGGGTGTCCTGGGTGGCCTCTCCTTCTGCCCCTCCACCCCCACCAACATGATACAGTTCTGCGGTGACCTGGAATGCGACTTTCCACGTCTCCGACGGAAGCAATATTTCCAACACACCTCTGAACAACACACTAATCCACAGAGACCTTCCGACCAACACGACAAAAAGAAGGATTCTGCCTGAAGGTCGAAACAGCAGACTGGACTTAAACTTGAGTGCTTCAGCCGACAAGCACGGGCTGAAGTGGTCGAAAAGCAGCATCACTTGGCCCATAACCTCAGCTGTGCAGAACACAACACCGTCCACAGCCTCAGGAACAACTCTGACATCAGAATCAAAAAGGCTGACAAAGGAGGTGCTGTCGTCATCCTGAATAGGTTGGAATATGAACAAGAGGCTGCTCGGCAGCTCTCCAACTCCACATTCTCCAGCCCATTCCCCTCTGATCCCACTCAGGGTGACCAAGAGAAACTGCATCATCTGCTCAAGAAACTCCCTGAAAAAGCACAAGAACAAATCTGCACAGACCCACCCCTAGAACCCCGACCAGGGGTCTTCTATCTGCTACCCAAGATCCATAAACCTGGAAATCCTGGACGCCCCGTCATCTCAGGTATATCTGGCTAGGGATGCTGGTCGCGCAGGGCCTGAGGAGAGAGTCGACACAGCCAGATACTCCTGCTGTCAGGATGCCCATACCTGAGAGGATTTCATCGCAGTCTCTCACGAGGGGGTTCAGGCTCCAGTGCTCTGCTCTGTTTTCCCAGCCCTGTGCAGGGGGTTGTTTCCAGTTTCAGAAATGGGGCAATGTTCACACACTCCCAATGGGTCTTTGCATGAATCAGGCCCTAAGCCAGGGGCAGGCAAACTTTGGCCTGATGCCGGATCGGGTTTCAGAAATTGTACAGAGGGACAGTTAGGGGAGGCTGGGCCTCCTCAAAGAGCAAGGCATGGCCCGGCCCCTGCCCCCATCTGACCCCCGCTTCTCGCCCCCGGATGGCCGTCCCGGGCCTCCGGCCCCATCCAACCTTTCTGTTCTCTGAGGGGCTCCAGATCCCCCTCCCCTAACAGCCCCCCACCACTCCATCCAACCCCCCCTCCTTCCTGTCTGCCACCCGGACCTTCTGCCCCATCCAACCAGCCCTTCTCCCTGACCGCCCCGGGACCTCCTGCTGCCATTCATCCCCCTGTTCCCCGCCCTCTCACCACCCCGACCCCATCCACCCCCCAGCCCCTGACCCCCCCCGAACTCCCCTGCCCTCTACCCCACCCCTCCCTTGCTCCCTGCCCCCTGACCGCGCAGCCTGGAGCCCCAGGACCAGCCGCCGGGCCGCACTGCAGAGAGCCCCGGGGTCGGCCAGGCTCGTTGCCCCGCTGCCCGGAGCATGGGCCGGCGGCGCTGGGAGCGGAGGCTGCGGGGGGGGAACGGCAGGGACGCGGCCGGGGGCTCTCCAGAACGGCTCAGAGCCCCCGGCCCCTCTTCTGCCCCCCCCGCTCCCCACATGTCACAGCCACCCCACCCAACTGAGACACCCCACCCCACAGACCCCTCCCCTCCCTACAGCCCCCCATAGCCATGCTGTGTCCCCCTGGGAGCTGCCATGGTGCTGCCCCTCCCAACCCAACCCAACAGCTGCAGCCATGCCATTGACCCAAGTCCCCAATCCAGGTCCCCTATAGCCTCTCCCTCCCCGCCGCATCCCTCCCAGACCCAGTCCCCATCCCTACAACCCAATTGCCACCTGTCCACAACCCCCCTTTCCTCCTCCCACAGCACCAATCCATCCCCTACCCTCCCACAGCTCCCACCACACAGACCCCTCCACCTCCCAGCTGGGCCCCCTCCCCGCCCCCCTCCACCCCACCCACCCCATCAGACACCCGCGCCCGCTGGTGCACCAGGGTTTCCCCAAGACCCACCAACAGCTGTGAATGGTGTGGGGGAGAAGGTGTTGGCATTTGGTTGTGTATTGGGATTATGTGTACGTGTCGAGGCTTGTGGGGGCTTTGTGCTGGGGGAGAAACTGAGCCCTGATTCGGGGCCAGGGCTTCTCTGACTCGGGGTCCTATGAAGGGAGCCAGCCAGTCAGGCCCTGGAACAGGAGCCAGCAAACAGGGCTGTAAACAGGGGAGTCTGAGGGGGAGTTTGTCTTGTGGTGCTTGTTTGGGGTTTGTTGTTCCTGTGGGGGGTGGGATTTGGGTGTTTCCCAGGTGAACAGGATTTAGGTGGGAAGGCGATGACAGACACAGAGGCAGCGGTGGGAGTGACTCATGTCGTGGAAGACACAATGGAGATGACTGGCTGTGGAAGCTGCCGCATGTCCATGATCCTGGAGGGGGGACGTGGTAAGAGTTTTGTCTGCATGAAATGCCGTCTGCTCGAGCTGATGGAGGAGAAGATCTGAGGTTTGGAGATGCAGGTGGAAAGTCTGGTTGAGTTTAGAAAGGGGTTTGAGCAGATGATGGAGCAAAGACATGAGGTATCTGAAGGGAAAAGCTCTGACTTGCAGATGGAAGCAGGACTGAGGAATTCTGAGGGGAGACTGCTGGGTGAGGAAAGTGGTCAGTGAAAGCATGTGACTAAAAAAAAACCAGGCAAAGGAAAAGACGGGCTAGTGAAGGAGAAATAGAGTTCAGGAATAGTTTTTGAGAGTTGGAAAATGAAGAAGGGGCTCAACAGGTAGTCACTGAAGGTGGAGGGGCAAGGAGGAAGAGAAGAGCGGCTAGTCCTATAGGAAAAGGGGAAGAGTCAATGGAGACTACACCAAATATGAGCCACAGGAGGATACAGGATGGGTTGAAGAGGATTACAAGGGAGAATAGGAATAGAAAGAACTTGCAGCCAGAGGGAACAGGGGATAGACTGGAGAATAGCATTGTCACCAGGGAAAGGCAGGGCTACGTGATCGGGGACTCTTTACTGAGAAGACTAGACAGGCCTGTAAAGAGAGCTGATCCAGAGAATAGAAGGGTGTGCTGTCTTCCAGGTGCTAAGATACGGGATGTAGATCTGAGGTTGAAAAGGATCCTAAAGGGAACGGGAAAGAATCCCCTAATTATCCTTCATGTGGGAACAAATGATACAGCTAGATTCTCGCTGGAAAGGATTAAGGGAGACTGTGCTTGGCTGGGGAAGACGCTAAAGGAAATCGAGGCTCAGGTGATCTGTGGTGGGATTTTGCCTATTCCTGGAGAAGGTCAACAAAGGCGTGACAAGATTATGACTATCAACAGATGGCTCAGGCAGTGGTGCTAGAAGGACAGCTTTGGGATGAATGGCCACTGGGAGGCATTCCTGGACAGAGGACAGTTCTCTCGGGATGGACTTCATCTGAGTAGGGAAGGAAACAGACTTCTAGGATGGAGGCTGGCACAACTGATTAAGGGAGCTTTAATCTAGGAATCTGGGGGAGATGATTGGTTGGGGAATGTCCAGGTAATCTCCATGCCGGATTTTAGCCTTGAGAGGGAAGAAAAGAAAGTAAGAAAGGATACAGCCGTGGGTAGGGGAATGGCTATAAGGAGGAAGGGCAGTGTGGACACCAGTCTAGTAGGTTCTGCTGGCTGTGGAATGACCGTGCCTCATTGGGTAAAGAACGTGAGCGAGGCCAAACAGCAAAAATGAAGATGTTTGTACACCAATGCGAGGAGCCTAGGTAACAAAATGGAGGAACGAGAGGTACTGGTGCAGGAAGTGAAACCAGATATTCTCGGGAGAACAGAAACAGGGTGGAATAGTCGTCATGACTGGACTACGGGTGTTGAAGGGTATGTGCTGTTTAGGAAAGACCGAAATAAAGGTCAAGGTGGTGGAGTAGCATTGTCTATCAATGAGGAGGTCGAATGTAAAGAAATCAGCGATGGAATGGATAAGACAGAGTCCGTCTGGGCAAAAATGACATTGGGGAAGCAAACGACTCGAGCCTCCCCTGGGATAGTGCTTGGAGTCTGCTAGAGGCCGCCGGGATCTCATGTGGATATGGATCGAGCCCTCTTTAATGTTTTTAATGAAGTAAATACTCATGGAAACTGCGTGATCATGGGAGACGTCGCACGCGCGCACAACACGACACACAACCCGTCACACACACACAAATCACACATAACACGTCACACACTGAACAAAACACTCAAGACAACACACACACAACCACGTCTCACACACACACGACACACAACGTCTCACACACAGAGACACGTCTCTCACACACGCCGACACACATGCAAGGCACACGACGGCTCTCACACACGTCCACACACAAACACACGACACATAATGTCGCACACATGCCGACACACACACACACGCCGACACACAATACTGACACACATGAAACTGACAAACACACGACACAGACAACGACTGACACACACACACAAGACACACGACGTCTCACACACACACACACACATGACGTCTCACACACACACACAACTTCTCTCACATAGGCCCACACATGACACGCCCACACAACACACACCCACACACGCCCACACAACGCACGCAGAACAAACGCCCACACACACGACACATGCAGAACACACAACACACCACACGACACGCCCCCCACACACAAAACACAACACAACACAACATACGCCCACGCCGAAAGACACACACCACACACAACTCACGCCCACACACACACTCACCCACACCCACCCGCCGACTCACGACGACTCACACACAGCGAGACGGCAAACACACTGACACACATGACGTCTCACACGCCCACGACACGACACTGACACGTCACACGACACACAAGACGGCAGAGGACACGACACCGAAATCACACCCCGGAGATGACCCCCCGCGGGGGCGAGAGCGGAGCGGGGACGGTCGGGGGAACTCGGTCTCTGGGCGGCGCGTGGGGCCGGTGTGGGCGGGAGGGAAGAGGGCGGCAGGGCCGAGGGCGAGATTCCCAGCCCCCGTCGAGCGCTGTGGAGCGAGGGCTCCGGCTCGGCTCTCGCAGCGGCTCTGGCGAGGAATGGTGCCGGAGCTCTCGCCGGAGGGGAACGCGGCAGGAGGGGCCTGAGCCGCTTGGGCCTCTTTCCAAGGAGGCGGAACCAGGCCTCCGCTCTCTGCCCGCTGCAGACCCGGCTGCCAGGTCGGCGCTGCCAGTTCCTCGTCCGCACTCGCCGTCTTCTCATGTGTTCGCCAACTCGCTCTCTCCCCTCTGCTCTCCTGGTGCCGTCTCCCTTGGTAGGACACGGGTAGGTGTGCATTCCCACAGGTGAGGTCTCGGGAGCCATGGAGACGTCGGAGCGGAGGAAAATCATGCAGGGCAGTAGAAAGGCTGCAGAAAGTACCTGAAGAGACAAAGGGAATGAGAAGGGGGAAGTCCAGACTAAGACAGGAGTCTAGTCTGCAAAGAGAAACAACGGGAAGTCTAAGCTACAGAAACTCTTCAAGTTGCCAAAAGACATTTAGGATGGGAAATGACTTCTTGAATCCAGTCTCTTTAAGATTTTAGGCTTAGTATGTGTGTGTATTTGTATTTGCTTAGCAATCTGCCTTCTTCTGTTTGCTATCCCTTATAATCACTGAAAATCTGCCTTTTCTAGTGAAACTATTTGTTGTTTATTATTATTATTAAACTCAGTTTGTGCAACGGGTGCTCCGGGAGGAAATGATTTGTGTGTTACTCCAAGGGGCCGCCCGGTGTCACTGTTGCTCCATAAGGGAAATGCTTTGTGCAATACCTGGTTTAGCCACCCACTGTCACTGTTGGTCCAGGAGGGAAATGATTTGTGCAATACCTGAATTGGCCACACAGTGTCCCCATTGCTCCGTGAGGAAATGCTTTCTGCATTACTCCAAGTGGCCACCCGGTGTCACTGTTGGGCCAGGAGGGAAATGATTTGTGCATTACACTGACTGGCCACCCAGTGTCACTGTTGCTCCGTTAAGGAAATTATTTGTGCATTACCCAGAGTGGCCACCGAGTGTCACTGTTGCTCCATTAGGGAAATGCTTTGTGCAATACCTGGATTAGCCACCCGGTGTCACTGTTGCTCTGTGAGGGAAATGGTTTGTACATTATCTGGATTGGCCACCTGGTGTCACTGTTTCTCCACGATGGAAATGGTTTGTGCAATACCCTGAGGGGCCACCCAAGACAACACACAGAAAACACGACAGACAACACTGACACACACACACACAACACGACACCGACACACACAGAGAGAACACTCTCACACACACACAACACAGGACACCGAAAGACACAAACAACATGACACACAAATAAACTGACACACAAAACAGCACACAAGACACACAAAAATCACACACAACACACGACACCGACACATACACACACACACACTTGATGACGCACAAAACAGCAGACAACGTGACAAAGAAATCACACATGACACCGACACACACACACAATATGACACACAACACCTCACATGACACACAAAACGGCACACGTGACACACACACACAACACGATGCACAAAACTTCGCACACAAAATATCACACACCCACACACAACACGACACACGATACCGACACACGACACACAAAACGGCACACAACACGAGACACAAAAATCTCACACAACACATGACACCGACACACACAACATGCACACAAAACGGCACACACCGTCACATGCACACAACACGGTATACAACATGGCACACACACACACTCAACACGGACCACAACACGCACACATAAACACATCTCACACACACAAAACAACACACAAGTCACACACACAACACGTCACACGACACACGCAACACGACACACACAGCACGTCACACGGCAGAAGGTTTCATCGAGGAGGAGGATGTCCCGGGGTCCCCGGGCGATGCTCTGGGACTGCTCCCCAGGAAGCCAGGCAGGACTCTGGGGAAGTCTCCTCTCGGGGAGCAGCCTGTCTGCAGGACACACAGCTCCCCCGGCTCCACCTTCCTGGCTCTGACCTCGGAGCCTTCAGCCTCCTCTGCCCCTCCCTGCGCTTCCCACAGCCAGTCCGCCCAGGCGGGGTCCTGGGGGGGGCAGAGGGTCCTGCCCCCCAACTCCGCAGTCAGACGGGACTCTCAGCCAGCCAGGAAAACAGAGGTTTATTAGACCACAGGGACATGGTCTAACACAGAGCTTGTAGGTGCAGAGAACAGGACCCCTCAGCCGGGTCCATTTTGGGGGGGGCAGTGAGCCAGACAACCCCGTCTGCCCTTCACTCCATGTCTCCAGCCAGCCCCCAACTGAAACTCCCCCCAGCCCCTCCTCCTCTGGGCTTTGTCCCTGTCCCCGGCCAGGAGGGCACCCGATTCCTTTGTTCTCCAACCCTTTAGCTCTCACCTCGCAGGGGGGAAGGGCCCAGGGCATCAGGTGCCAGGAAAGAGGGTGTCGGCCATTCTCTGTGTCCAGACCCCTGCACACACCTGCCCTCCAGAGCTCTGCAACGATCATACACCCTTACCCCACCCCCTAGATCCTTAAGAACTGCATAGGGGAAACTGAGGCACCCCCACACGATTCAGAGGAAACATGAAGTCCCGCTTCATCACAGATGACTCCAGGAGGTGAGTTGCTTGCTATCCTACCATGTTTTTCTCTGTCTCTCCTCTAGTGCGTTGGCCATCACACATACTCTGTCTCTGTCTCTGTCTCCGTCTCCGTCTCCTCTCCTCTCCTCTCCTCTCCTCTCTTGGTGCCAACAATGACCAGGCCCCGGGTGCCTGGGCCCCAGTGCCCCGCCTGTGCTCCATCTCTTCCTGTATCTGCCTCGCCCCTTCTCCCAGCCCACACTGCCCACCGCTGCCTGGATGATTTCCCCCTCTCCTCCACTGCACCCCCCTCTGTGGGGTCCCTGCCACTCACCGTCTGCCTCCTCTCCTCCACCCCCTCCCCCGCTTCCCCACGGGTCACTCTGGGGGCCGGTTTTCTTCACCATCTTTGTGCATGATCTGGAGGACGGGATGGATTGCACCCTCAGCAAGTTCGCAGATGACACTAAGCTGGGGGAAGAGGGAGATATGCTGGAGGGTCGGGATAGGGTTCAGAGTGACCCAGACCAATTAGAGGATTGGGCCAAAAGAAATCTGATGAGGTTCAGCAAGGACAAGTGCTGAGCCCTGCACTGAGGAGAGAAGAGTCCCAGGCAGTGCCCCAAGTGTGCCATGTCCCCGCCCCGAACCGACCCTCCCGGAGCATCCTCAATTCCATGAAACAGCTGTTCTGGGGTGGGCAGAAAGTGCTGGGAGGGAGCATGGGGAGTTGCTCAGTGGGGGTGTGTCTCTCTGGGTGGGGTCTGTGTGTGTTTACGCACAAGCTGATTGTGATATCACGGAGGCCAACAGCAAAGAGCGTCAGCATTCTTGCCCTGCCGTCAGTCTGCCAACTGGCTTGGTTGACAACGGCTGGTGACCCAAGGAGCTGCTGAGAGACGCGGACCATCCCTCTGTCAACCACTTCTTGAATCAGCTATTTCCACAGGTGTTTGAGGAACAAAAGGATGAGTTTTTACAGAAGGTAATTCCCAGATTCTTTCCCTGCTCATTAGATCGCACACGACAGGTCGGCGCCTCCTTCTCCTCGGGACGGGTGGGGGCGGGTGTGGCAACAGGCAGGTCTCAGCGTTCCCTTTTGATTTGAAAGTGGCCGTCTCTCAGGTCTCCTCCTGCTTCAGCCGGTCAGGTTCTTTGGAGGCAGATTTAGATGATTTTATCTTTCAGCAGACTAGTCGGGGGGAATTTCCAGGGATAGAACCAAAAGGGAAGATAACAAAACTCGTGTAGAATTTAGATTGAGATCTCCATCAATAGTCTTTCCCTTGGAGTTGCCCCTAATGCACTCCTTGCCTTCAAGTTGGGAATAGAAACCCTTTGTCTCCTGTCATGACTGCCAAAGAAATGTGTAAATGAGGATATTCTATGATTCTATGATTTACACCCATCAGGGGACACTGTCTTTTTGAGGCGGGTGCAGCTGGCTTGGGATGGTGCTGATGATGGATAGAAAACAGGCTGGAGTCAATGACAGATGGGACCACAGAAGGGGAAGGGGAAGGGGAAGGGCATCTCCATAGAAGGTCCTGGGTGCTCAGATACCCCAGTTCTAGGTACCCTGGCCTGTCCCAGAGAGAAAAGACAAAGAGGGGCCCAGCCCCCCGACAGTCATCCCATGGACAAGAATCTGGTTGGGAGTGGGCTGAAGGTTCCCGCTGGACAAAGGGGAGCTGAAGTCCCCCAGCGTCCTGGAATTTAAGCAATGCAAGCTTCAAACCCTGCACGGGTGGGGCCTGAGGGGCACCTGCAGAAGGTTGGGCTGGACAGGGGCGGCAGGTTTCTACAATTTTTGGTGGTTTCCAGAATGGGACCAAGTCCTGCCTCCCCGTCCACCTCCCCCCACATCTGCCTAAGGCTCTGGGAGTTTGGGTATGGGAGGGAGAGGGAAAGGGGTTGGGCTCTGGGAGGGAGTTTGGGTGTGGGCTGTGGGTTGCGGCAGGGTGTTGGGGTGCAGGAGGGAATGAAGGGTGCGGGGTCTGGGCTGGGGCAGGGGGTTGGGGTGCAGGAGCAGGTGTGGGGGCAGGCTCTGGGAGGGAATTGGATGTGTGGTGTGGGCTCTGGGCTGGGGCAGGGGGTTAGGGTGTGGGAGGGGGTGAGGGGTACAGGCTCTGGGAGGCAGTTTGGGTGCAGGTGTGGGGTCTTGGCTGGGGCAGGGCATTGGGTGCAGGAATGGGTGGGGTGGCCAGGTTCTGGGAGGGAGTTCAGGTGTGGGCTCTGGGCTGGGGGAGGGGGTTGGGGTGCAGGAGAGGGTGCAGGTCGGGCTCTGGGAGGGAGTTGGGTGCAGGGGGTGGGCTCTGGACTGGGGAAGAGGGTTGGGGTGCGAGAGCAGGTGTGGGGGGAGGCCTGTGGGAGGAACTTTGGGTGCGGGATCTGGGTTGGGGTTGGGGGTTGGGGTGCAGGAGGGGGTGCGGGCGCAGGCTCTGGGAGGGAGTTTGGGTGTGGGGTGTGGGCTCTGGGCGAGGGCATGGGGGTAGGGTGGAGGAGGGAGTGCAGGGGGTGGACTCTGGGAGGGAGTTTGGGTACAGGGGGCTGGGGTCTGGGCTGGGGCTTGGGGTGCGGGAGAGAATGAGGGTGCAGCTCTTACCTCAGAGATCTCCCAAAAGCGACCCACACCCCCCTCTGGCAGCAGCTCCTAGGTGGGGGGTCTCTGCCCATCGCTGCCCACGGACACCACCCCAGCAGCTCCCATTGCCACAGATGGCAGAGTCGGCCCTCGGGGCGGGGGCAGCGTGTGGAGATCCCCCCACCCCCGGGGCTGCAGGGACGCGCCAGCCGCTTCCGAGACTGACAGGCCACACGGAGTGTAAGCAGTGTCAGGGTGAGCCTCACCCTGACATCTGGTGGTGAGGTCTGGCAAGTTGTGGAAAAGAACTTCAGGGGCCGATCTCATTTGCATAGGCACACCCACCCCGCCTAGAACGAGGCCATAGCTGCCCAAATGCTCACTTTGGCTGCTGTGGGATCCCCAGTGTCTCTGTTATTGGGGCAGGAAGAATAAATTGTTATTACCCTGATTATGGGAACTGTGCTGGGAACTGTACTTGGCCTTTTGTTATGATGGAGGGACTCACCATCAACTAAGTAGCACTCGCTAGGCAAGGGTCATGGGTTCCAAAACGCTGTGAATTGAGAGAGGGTGGGGACAAGTATTAATATTTGGTGCCATGGGTCCCTTGGTGATGGCCTTCCATGCTAATTGCTCTTCCTTTTCTCTCCACTGTGGAATCTCAGAGCTAATTTTGATTCCGTTAGGACTCTAGTTACAGGCTGCGAAGCTCATTTCGGGCTAATGGTGTCCCAGCACTGAGGCTCCCCTACTACAAGCTGACTTCACCAAAGAGCTGAACTGAGTAAGAGCCGAAATCACTGAGCGTTGTGTTCAGTAGTGGGGGAGCCTGAAGATCTATTGTGGAGAAGTTTGTGAGACGGCTGGTGGAGCGGAGGCCTATGGGGCTGTGGGGTGGTCAGTTTCAGATCATGTAAGGTGCCTTTTACCCCCGCCCCCATCTCCATCCAGGTTGGGAGGTGAAACTCTGCAGATAAACTTTTGAACTTTGGGGCTGCCCTGACCAGGGACAGAGACTTTTGGGTCATTGGACTTTTGGGACTTTGGGTGATTTGGGGTTGCTGGACTCAAGAACCAAAGGGAAAGGGCATGCCCCAATTTGCTTGGGGTGGGTTTTTTTTTTGCTCGTGGGTTGTGTTATGAATCCTGTTGGTGCTGTTTCCCCAACATAATGCCACATTGTTTCTCTCTGTTATAAAAAGGCTTTTTGCTACACTCAGACTATGTGCTTGCGAGAGGGGAAGGATTGCCTCTGGGAGGCGCCCAGCGGGGGTGGTACATATTTGTCCCAGGTCACTGGGTGGGGGCTCGAGCCGGTTTGCACTGTGTTATTGGAATGGATCCCCTAGATACTGAACCCGGTCCTTGTTGCTGCCAACTCTGACGGGCAGAAGGGTTACACGGAGCGAGGGTGGGCAGGAAGCCGCCTTAGCCCCCTTGTGCTGCCGGTGATGGCAGTGGGGGTTTCCGGGCCCTTTTAAATTGCCCGGGGGCAGCAGGTGGGGCTGGGGGAGACACCAGGCCCCGGACTTGGGTGGAGCCAGGCCCCCGTGGTCTTATGTTGCTGGAGCATGGGCACCAGGGGCCCAGATGAGGCGCCTCCCCTGCAGCTGGAGGAGCATGGGTGCTAATCCACGTTTTGGCGGGTTGGTTTTTGGAGGGTTAAATGAAGGCAGCCTCTGCTCTGGGCTCGTCCAGTTTCAGGGCCTGACGCTGCTTTGCACAACGATGAATCTCGGAACAGGCCAGCACTGAAATGACGGCAGAACCTGAGGAAGGAAAAGCCTCCGGGTTCGTCTGTGGGTCTTGACGCCGAACGAGAGCCGTAATTTGACTCGCTTTGTGGCTGCAGCCGGTAAAATGTCAGGACAAAGTCGTCCCAGTGACTGTGACACTGGGTTTGAGGCGGCTTTGGTCTTATTAAAATGTAACTAGCATGGAACACTTGTGTTTTTAAAGGTGGGTTCCCCAAGCAATCCCAAGTTGTTCTTCCCAGAGCTGGGTGATGGTGGGCAGCAGGGGATCTCCCTCTCCCCAGTCTGTGGGGGAATCTCTCTGGGCCCCACTGTTAGTTCTCCAGCCTTTCTCCCCCAAACCACGCACACCCCTCCCCCACCCATTATCAATGCTTTACAGCGACCCCTCCCCCCCCTTATGGGATACAGCCTCTCGGTGACCGAGACTGACTGGGGCTCCCCTCTGCATAGCCCCAATGGGGAAGGAAAGGGACCAATGGGGGAGGAAGAAGATGGGCAGAAGGAGTCAAATGGGGCTAAACCAGAATAGAGGAGATTTTCTTCCTGTTAAAATGGACTGGAGTCTCATTGCTGGAAAGCCACAGCTTGAGTGAGGTTTGAACCGGCAGCCTTTCAATTGCCAGGCAAAGGTGCTAACCACAGAGACGGATCACGGCCGACTTCCCAGCGCTGTCCAAGGAGCCCCTGCAGGGGTGCAAGTGGTTAGTGCAAAGGGCAATATTGCTGGGGTTGTGAGTTCAAACCTTCCCTGCAGCCCTGGTTTCTATTACCCCATGGAGCTTCCCCAGCTTGCTTGTCCTAATTCACATGGAAAGTGCCATGAGAGGAAGGTCTGAAATGTGGACGTTGGTGCAAAGCTTGGGACCCCCCACCAATGCTGCCATTAGCTGTGGGTGGGTTGCTCAGGGGCAGGGAGAATTGATTTCTTTGCTGCTGAGAAAGCTGCCAGGACAGGTCTGTGGGCACCAGAGCTCCCCGCTTCTTCCAGCACACGCCAGGCTCTGTCACTCCTGGAGGAGGGTCATAGAATCATAGAAGATCAGGGTTGGAAGGGTCCTCAGGAGGTATCTAGTCCTACCCCCTGCCCAAAGCAGGACCAACCCCAACTAAATCATCCCAGCCAGGGCTTTGTCAAGCCTGACCTTAGAAACTTCTAAGAAAGGGAATTCCACCACTTCCCTAGGTAATGCATTCCAGTGTTTCACCACCCTCCTAGTGAAAAGGTTTTTCCTAATATCCAACCTAAATCTCCCACACTGCAACTTGAGACCATTCCTCCTTGTCCTGTCATCTGCTATCACTGAGAATAGTCTAGATCCATCCTCTTTGGATCCACCTTTCAGGTAGTTAAAAGCAGCTATCAAATCCCCCTTCATTCTTCTCTTCCGTAGACTAAACAATCCCAGTTCCCTCAGCCTCTCCTCATAACTCATGTGTTCCAGTCCCCTCATCATTTTTGTTGCCCTTTGCTGGACTCTCTCCAATTTATCCACATCCTTCTTGAAGTGTGGGGCCCAAAACTGGACAGTGCTCAAATAAATCGGTTAGCCTCTAAGGTGCCACAAGTCCTCCTGTTCTTTTTTTTTACTTATTAAAGAAGTGTCAGTAAAAGGTCAGAATGCGATCGTCTCAGTCCTTCTCTTGAAAAGTGTAAGCTCATTAATTAGTTCGCCACTTCATCAAAAATAAAGGGGACATGCACCAGCCTTTGTCATGTGAGCAACTTTCCCAAGCACTTTGGACAAACTCAGGAGTAAGTATAAAATAGTAAAATAAGTTTATTAACTCCAGAAAGTTAGATTTTAACTGAGTATAAGTATTGGTCACAGAGGTCAAAAGTGGTTACATAACAAATGAAAACAGACTCCCAGTCTAAACTCTAATTTGAATATACTAAGCAAGAATTGGATCAAACAGCTTTTCTCACTCACTGCTTGCTCCAGGCCATGTTGAGTTCTTAATACACAGACTGAATTCCCTCTCAGCCTGAGACCAATCTCTGCAGTTCAAATTCTGAGTCTTCCAGACAATCTTCCAGGTGTTGAGATTGGGGAAGAGACAGGCCACGTGGAGGTGTCTTTGACTCTCATTCATATTTTTTCTCCAGCTGCTAGGTAGATTCTTGCCGTGATGCTGGGGTTAGTTAGCCCCCAATATGGAGCAGCAGTTTGCCTCCTGCACCTTGTGGTAGGCATGTCACAGCTCCTTCATTTTGACCCCGCACGGCAGTGTGTCCCTGTCATGGCCCCTTTCTATCATGCATCACGAAATCTGAGTGCGCACCTCGGGAGTTACACCGCAGAAAGCTGCTTTCCTGTGCAGAAACTTGCCCGTGTAGACAAGGCTGCAGAGGACTTCCATAAGAACGCACGACAGGTCATAGACTGGGTCAGACCAATGCTCCGTCAAGCCCAGTGTGCTACCTGAGAGCGACCAGTGCCAGATGCATTGGAGGGAAAGAACAGAACAGGCTTGTTGACCTGCAAGGTGAGGGTCTTTCACCTTTATATTTAACTTCATTGTTGTCGATTCCTACTTATCCTATATCTAACTACCCCTCCTCTGAGGTCTCTGGGCAAATCAGGTGTGAACCACTCCTTTGACACAGACGTGTCCCAATCCAGCTGAATTGAGGCAGAATTTGGGCCAATGTCAGTTTGGAAAAGGCCTGCTTCACCCAGCAGGTTTCTCAAAGTATCCGTTGCTGTGAACCGCATGTCGTGTGGATGTGCGAACTCCAAAGATAGCAAACATGAAAAAAAAAAAAACGCAAAGCCGGTTCTGAGGTTTCCAGAGCCAGGCTTGAGGGTTAAAGAGCTGTGCTCAAAAGGACAAGGGGGCTCAGCAGCTATAAAAAGAACTAGTTGCAAAAACAAAACAAAAATTACATGGAAAAAAAACAACCAAACAACAACCACCCAGAAAAGCTCCCATCACTCGCCCATCACCATTGTAGATCTTGACATCTTCTGCCTAATGTGACATCTTTGCTTTGCGAACAAGAGCCCTGGGGAACTCTCTGGCTCTTTCCCTCTCACTGGGGAAAAGGTTCCACATCTTCTCTCAAGTAGTTTTCCTCCCAACAGAAGATTTATTTTAAAATTTACCAAATAAATTCCATTTGAAATAGAAATCATTCCAGTCTATACTGGGTCTCTATTCTCGTACATGCTATTTCTCTCACATTTTCCCCCAAACCTGATTCCTTTGGAGTCAGGTTTTTATTGCAGGATTAGCCACCATTTGCTTTTTTGTAGGAGGGGGCTAGAAGAAAACCTGAATTATACTGTAACACTGAAAGTGATCACAGAATCAGCCTCTTACCTCACACTAATAAACTTCATGTGCAATTTCCTTGTTGCTGGTAACAATTTCTTCAAAGATTACAAACTATAAACCTTTAGGGCAGTTTTCTCTTAATTCCCATTTTCACCCAGTGAGCTCTGTGTGAAGTCACATTCGACCATAACCTAGGAGCCTTCCATTTCTGAGGGTTCATTTCTCCCTGGGTCTTCTCCCAGAAGTGTGGGTGGAAGGGGTCTCACACTACGTGGGAAGGCTGCATCATGAGAAAAACCACCTGTGCTCTACTTTCACACTTTCTAATCTTTCAGAGTAGCAGGAGGCGGAACAGTGAGACACATGCATTAGACTCAAGAGCAAAACTAAGAGACCAAACCACAGACTCTGGACTCAGCATTCATGTATCCTGCAGTCTGAACTTGGAATCTGTTACATTCCCTCATTGGCTACCATCATTTAACCAACACAGAAGTGCTTCTTGTCCAGCAAGGCAGCCAGTTTGGGACCCATAGGCATGGCATGGCTCTGAAGGAATCAGCTGTTTCTCTCTGTGCTTCAGGAAACTTGGGATCCAAATGGTAAAAGACAGTTGTTCCCAGTTTCATCATGGCATCCTTTAGAAGTGTGAGCAATTCTAAAAACAGTTTACCTTGGCCACAGGTCACCATAGCGTCCATCTCTGGGGTGAAAATCAACCACTCGTACCTCTCATTTCTACCTGAGTTCTTGTCAAATCTTTGACCTTAGTTGTAGCAATTTTACACGGCTCTGGCGTAGAATTCTTCACCAACCACACGACATACCAGTAGCGATACTGAGGTAGAACTCCCCCAAATATGCCCTTTTGTTTCTTTAATCTGGTGCAACAGATTTAAATAAGGGACTAAATTCAGGTGCGCCTTAGAATCCCTCTAAGACACCAAATGTCAGGTATCTACTCAAAATGGGTGTCTTTCTGCAGCTCTATCACATTCCTCATGGATGTCATTTCCTACACATTTACAGCATCTGCCAGGAGTGAGCTGAACAGAAATGTCACTTCCATTTTTCCCATCTCTACCTAGGAAGGGATTGCATTTCCCAAATAAGAGGCAACATGCACCTGATTAGGAAGGGAAGATCTTCAGGAGCAACCTCCTGCAGGGCATGGGCCACAACTGCTTTGGGAGGCAAATGAATGGGTCTTTTGCTTAGTTCCAAATCATTTACTAGAGAATCCTCTTCCCAACCCCTTCGGGAAATAATGACCTTATCAATTGAAGAACAGGGGGATTGGGATGGCGATGGAGAATCCCTCTGATTTACCCTATGTTCTTCTGTTGTTACAGAGGGGAAAAGACATTTTTCCCTCTCCCTTCCCTATTCCTGCTCTTTGTTATACTTCAATATATTTTAAGGGAGGAAAACGGAAGTAAAAATATCTGCCTTCAGGAAAACCTGAAGCAACAGCGCTCTGATGAACTGTGACAACTGGGAATGAAACAATATGTTCCTGGTGGGGGAACTTGATGACTAACAATTGTTTTTAAATGGGGGAACAGTATAACTGTGATGCTCAGGGTTTGTTTAGACTAGGACATGTGATGGAGTTTAGGTCAGGTCAAGGGGAAAGCTAATGCCAACCACTGCACCTCGGCTGCATCTGCACGACAACTGTAATTGTCTTTTAACACCAAGATCACTAACTTGAGCAGCCAACGCCATGTACAGTCCTAGTGGATGTATGGCACGGGTAGTTTTTGCCTCAGTGTAGCTTGTTGGGAACAAACCTCTCTCCCCCACCTGGAGCTGATGAACATTCCTGGCTGGAGGGACACACGCTCCTTCGACTCAAAAGGAAAGGAGTTGATAGAAAACATCACAGGACTGACCCCAAAGAAGGGTGAGCTGCAAAAAGCAGAAGCAGGCAACTCATCTGGGGGAGCTGAGTAACCACGGTGAAGATGGGGCACAGATCACTAAGTGGGAATTAGCAAATGTGATTTAAAAGAAAAAAATACCTTTGGCCAGCCCTAGTCAAGGCATTTGTTACAGATCACTCCCATGTGGATTTTCTGATGTCTAATAAGGGTTGAGCTCCGATTGAAGCGTTTCCCACACTCAGAGCACGTGTAGGGCCTCTCTCCTGTGTGGATTCGCTGATGTGTGATAAGGGCTGAGCTTTGATTGAAGTGTTTGCCACACTCACGGCATCCATACGGTTTCTCACCCATATGGATTCGCCGATGTATGATAAGGTATGAGCTCCGATTGAAGCGTTTCCCACACTCAGAGCATCCATAAGGTTTCTCACCCGTGTGGATTTTCCGATGTGTAATAAGTTGTGAGCTCCGCTTGAAGTGTTTCCCACACTCAGGGCATCCGTAAGGTTTCTCACCCGTGTGGATTCTTCTATGTGTGGTCAGTACAGAGCTCCGATTAAAGCTTTTCCCGCACTCAGAGCACATGTAGGGGGTCTCTCCTGTGTGCGTTCTCTGATGTGTGATTAGGGTAGAGCTGTGATTGAATCTTTTCCCACACTCAGAGCATGTGTAGGGCCTCTCCCCTGTGTGGATTCGCTGATGTGAGAGGAGGGATGAACTGTCAATGAAGTGCTTCCCACACTCAGGGCATCCATAAGGTTTCTCACCCGTGTGGATTTTCCGATGTGTAATAAGGTGTGAGCTCTGCTTGAAGTGTTTCCCACACTCAGGGCATCCGTAAGGTTTCTCACCCGTGTGGATTTTCCGATGTGTAATAAGTTGTGAGCTCCGCTTGAAGTGTTTCCCACACTCAGGGCATCCATAAGGTTTCTCACCCGTGTGGATTTTCCGATGTGTAATAAGGTTTGAGCTCTGCTTGAAGTGTTTCCCACACTCAGGGCATCCATAAGGTTTCTCACCCGTGTGGATTCTCTTATGTGCAATGAGATGCGAGCTCTGCTTGAAGCATTTCCCACACACACAGCATGCGTAAGGTTTCTCACCCGTGTGGATTCTCTGATGTGTGAGAAGGTCCGAGCTCCCTTTGAAGCTTTTCCCACACTCGAGGCATGTGTACCGTGTTCCTTCCAAGTTCATTCTCTCACGTGTAATAAGGTCTGACTGGCTACCGAAGTTTTCCTCTGGCCTCTGCTGACTCTCACAGGCTTTTGTTTTTTCTGGGCGTGCACAGCTCCCAGAATCATTCCCTTTGGACCTTCCTGACAACATCCCATGGGCTTCTACTCGCTCAGCGTCTTCCTGCTGGGGTTCCTCCTCGTTTTCACTCACCATCCCAACACCTGACGGGAGACCGAGAGAATCCAGACGTAAGTCTCTGCCTGCGCCAGAGAGAAAGGAAATCTCAGAGAGAAGAATGGAAAAAGGGATGAAGGAACGAAAACATGTACAGGACAGATCAAACCTATCAGGAGCTGATTTTCCCTTCAACCTTCCCCAGAGGAGAGAAAGGAAGGGATCAGTTCTGGGTCCGTATCTCAGAAGAAATCTCAGGGGACAGCGAGATTGGGGAGGGACCTGCTGCCAGTTGTCAGTCAGGATAGGTGGGAAGCCATGAGTGACCTCTGCCTAACGATTCCACATCTGCAGGGAACAATCCTGAACTTGGAGAGCTCACAAGCTCTTTGTAGGGCATCCCAAATGTTTCCTGTATTCACCGACAGTTTTGGGGTTGGTTTAACCAATGCCTCACCTATGAAGGCAGCTCTCGGGAGCACTTTTTTCTCAGAACCATGAAGGTCTGGGACGCACGACTCCTCCCCTCGTTCCAGCTGCGAGATCACATCAGTTCTGGAAACTGGAAACCCTGCTCAAGGCAAAGAAAACAAGGGAGGTCAGTGGAATTTGTGGGATACTTGTCACAAAGAATATTCCATGCTTTTAAACCCAGCTCACTTTTAAGTAGTAACGTCCCAAGGCCGGCTTCCTTGGCTCAAAGTGCCAGGAGATGATTATGATAAATCATATTCATTACCTTACTGCCTAAGGGCCAACTAACAGTGGGTCCTCATTTTGCTTGGCACAGTACAAACCGAGAAGCGTTGATGGCCCGTGTCCTGAAGAAGTTACAATCTAAATAGACAAGGCAGACACAGAATGGGGGAAGGGGTACAACCCACCAGCAGAGTGAACTCCGTGAAGGCAGAGTGACAGATCTAATCAACACAGGCCTAGATCTTGAGACTATCGGATTTAATGTTACAACCAGGGCCAGTGTTTTCCGGAAATTGTCGCTAGGACTGCATTTTTTCCCAAAATTACTCTTTGTTTCTGGAATCACCGTTAATATCCGGAATTGCTGATCAGAGGGTGGGTGGGGCATGCAGGGTCACAATCCCCCAGATTTCTCCCTGGAGACACCCGTCTCCTCCCCAGGGCACAGGCTGGCTGCGGTTGAGACTTGCTGCCAATTTCTTCCCTCCTCATACAAGTCTGGGATCGGCAGTGGGACGCCAGGCTCTCTCATCATGCTGCAGAGAGGACGGCACTCACAGCTGCTCGCGGCCGTGTCCACAGCACCTCTCCCCTGCTCATCTCCCTGCACACAGCTGGTCCATGCCCCGTCTCTCCAGCGCACAGCTGGCTCTAGGCTCTCAATGCCCAGTATCTGAGCCCCACCGCCCCCACACAGCCGGCTCCTGTCCCCTCCCCCCAAGGCACTTTCAGGCTTTAAAGGATTAAATATTGCTCACGTTTGTCAATTACTCTCTTTTCATTGCCTGCAAACTCTTGCCCTAATTATGACTGTTATCTGTAAATCTAAGCCAGCCCTTGAAAGCATGAATTCTTCACAGACTATGATGCCGAGATGCGCCACATGAAACCAGGAAGGGCTGCGGGATGGGTTTCCTGTGCAAGCTGGTATCGCTACAGGGTGATGAATGCCAGATCTCAAGGCTGGTTATGCAGAGCTCCACCTTTTGAAGCTTTACCCAACGCAGAAAGGGGTAGTGACGGATTTCCCCTCATTCAGAAGACTGAAGACGACAGACTTTTGGGGATAAACAGCTGAGTTTGAGCTGACTGAGGGGGGTCTTTCTGGGCTACAAACTCACAGGACCTGATAACCACCAAGAGGTAACCCTTTAAGAAAGGTTTTAATGCACTTTGGAACCGATCAGGGATTCCCATGAGGACCGCTGAGGGAATGAAGGTAAACACGCATTTGGATGCTCTTCTTCTTTTATGAGAACGGGAACAGGAAGGGCAGGGATATCACTGAATGCAGGATCTCAGCAGGACTAGGTGTCAGGATAGCACCATATTGCAGCCCATTGAAAAACAAAATCCCAACTACACATATAAAATGATGGGCTCTAAATGAGCTGTTTCCACTCAACAGAGGGATCTTGGAGTCACTGGGCACAGTTTTCTGAAAACATCAACACAGTGTGCCACGGCAGGCAAAAAGCAAAGAGAATGTTGGGAATCATTCTGAAATGGATAGATAAGAAGACAGAAAATATCCTATCGCCTCTATATAAACCCATGGTACACCCACATCTCGAATACTGCCTGCAGATGTGGTTGCCCCATCTCAAAAAAAGATATATTGGAATTGGAAAAGGTTCAGAAAAGGGCAACCCAAATGATTACAGGTATGAAACTCTTCTGTACGGGGAAAGATTAAAAAGACCGAGACTATTCAGCTTGGAAAAGAGACAAAGGGGGGATATGAGAGAGGTCTATAAAATCAAAACTGCCGTGGAGAAAGTAAATAAGGACGTGTCATTTACTCCTTCTCAGAACACAAGGACTAGGAATCACCCAATCAAATTAATAGGCAGCAGGTTTATAAGAAACAAAAGGAAGTATTTCTTCACACAATGCACAGTCAACCTGGGGAACTCCTTGCCAGAGGACGTTGTGAAGGACAAGATTATAATAGGGTTACAAAAAAAAAAACAAAAAACACCATGAGAAATCTATTGAGGACAGGTCCGTGAATGGTTATTAGCCAGGATGGGCAGGGATGGTGTCCCTAACTTCTGTTTGTCATAAGCTGTGAATGGGTGACAGGAGATCAATCACTTCATGATTCCCTGTTCTGTTCATTCCCTCTGGGACACCCGGCGCTGGTCACTGTTGGAAGACAGGACACTGGGCTAGATGGACCTTTGGTCTGTCCCAGTGTGGCCATTCTGAAATACCAGGGAACCTAGTGAGTCCAGTGCAATGGGAGGGAGTAGGAAAATCCCTGGCTGTGGAGAACACTGGGAAATTAGAAACTATCATTCAGAAGCAACAGACTCTAAATAGTCTAGAAAAGCAGAATGTGAAAAATAAGAATCGGGGTCATGTGACTTCAGGAATGAGGGACTCAAAAAACCAAGTCTGCAGAGAAGGTAGATTGTGGCTAGTGCACATGCGGATGGGGGAGCAACTCTCCAGGTCTCAAGGATTTTCACCAGCAACCGAGGCCATTGTCCCATGCACGGGGCAATCCGGAGCAGTGAGGAGTTGTGTCATCTGTAATCCTGGCTGAGTTTCAATGTTCTGCTGCTGGAGCTCCCTTGTCTGGATTCCCCCAGCCAGCATTCAAGGTCTGTGTGATCAGTAACCCTGGACCAGCCCATCTGACCCCAGCAGGCTGCTTCTTACACGCCAAGCACATTCTGGTCTGGGTGGAAAGGCTCAGGGTTTGAGAGAAGGCCAGGGGTAGGAAGCTTCTGTTCGTTATGCTGGACCTAACCTCCCGTTTTACTTGTGCAAACAGGAGATATTTGACACTGTGCGATTCTGCTCCTGTGCTCTCTTCCCACAGCGTTCAGCAGCAGGGGAGGGTCTCTGGTCGTGTGTGTGTCACTGGCATGCTGGGGTGATGCTGGAACAGGACAGAGCAGAGGTGGCATTGTGGGGGTGGCGTGAACCTCATCACTTCCGTTCCCCTTCCAAGAACCAAGGGGACAGGAACCCTTACCCAGCGAGGTCACATTCTCATAGGTCTCCTGCATGACGTCTCTGTAGAGGGCTCTCTGAGCGGGGTCCAGCAGAGCCCACTCTTCCCTGGTGAAATACACAGCTACCTCCTCGAAGGTCACCGGCCCCTGAAAGAGCCAGAGCCCCACACTCAGGACCTGCTGCCCCACTCACAGCCCCACTATTCGTGGGGGAGAGGAGACAATCAAACGGAAACTCTGGGTGGACCGCAGCCAACAGAGTCCCACCCCCACCCCACTCAGAGCACCCAGGAAATACCAGGGTGAGGGGGCGAAGAGACACCCCTCCTCTCTCCCAGCAGATCCATCACACACCTACTAGCCACAGACTGATACCGGAGATGCTGCCCCGAGCAGGGTCTAGGGAGAGATCTCTTGTAGGAAGCCCAACACCCTCCTCCTTGTGAAAAGAAAAGGAGGACTTGTGGCACCTTAGAGACTATCCAATTTATTTGAGCATAAGCTTTCGTGAGCTACAGCTCACTTCATCGGATGCAAACTGTGGAAAGTGTAGAAGAGCTTTTTATATACACACAAATCATGAAAAAAATACCTCCTCCCACCCCACTCTCCTGCTGATAATAGCTTATCTAAAGTGATCACTCTCCTTACAATGTGTATGATAATCAAGGTGGCCCATTTCCAGCACAAATCCAGGGTTTAACAAGAACGTCGGGGGGATGGGGGGGCAGGAAAAAACAAGGGGAAATAGGTTACCTTGCATAATGACTTAGCCACTCCTAGAGCTGGATATGAAGCAGGGGAATCTCCCCTAAGCCTGACTGGTGGCTTCCCCCTTCGTATTTCAAGGCACCCGCTGGTTAGTTGGGTCAGGCTCCAGCACTACGAGTCTGGTCCTTTTTCCCAGCCCCATCTAGGTAGGTTATTTTCTGTTCACCAGATTGGAGCATTTCCACCTCCGAACCTCATGGGTCTCTTCCTAGAATCTAGGCCACTTATTAAACAACTCCCAGCAGGTCTGCCACCCCCTGGCCTCCTCCCTTTCTCCACCCTGTGCATTTCCTGCCCCACTCCAACCTCCAAACCAGACGGTGCAAACCTTCCCCTCTCCCGTGTATTTCCTGTCCCTCTCCCTCCTGCAGGAACAGATCAGAACCCCCCACAATAATCCCTACCTGAGCTGGCTCCTCTGCAGCCATGTCGCTGCCTTGTCCCATGGGAGGACGGGATGAACCGGAAAGAAACATGAGCGTCTTTCTGCAACCTGGCCGGGCAAGAAGGGCTGTTGCAGAAGTTTAGGAACGGGCATTAGTTCATTTCACATCACGCTTCCCCCGGGCTCTTTCCCTGCAGAGCGAGATCCGAGATTCTGCCGTACTGAGAAAATGCTCAATCTCTGGATTACAGCAGAGACCTGGGCCCTCCTGCCAGGCTAGGCCCACAGACACACTTTTAACCTCCTTTCTCCCTCCCGCATCCCAAAACAAAGTCTCTGAACGCAATCCCAGAAAAAAGCAGAACCAAAGGAGTCCCTTTCGAGGATTCCCTCTGACACTGACCCCATGACAGCCACACCCCAGCAGGAGGGACATGGAGTCAGGAACTGGGTTTTCCTCTCTCTGATCCTCATCTCGTCCACAGGAAAGTGATTCTCCCCACAGTGCAGTAATACATCTGTCTGGGCAGATGAGGGAGCTGGAAATCTCTTTCAAAACTCTTATCCCACGGACCCTGTCAGTCTCTCTCTCTCCTTTTCCCTGTGCCCTCTCCATGCCTGTCTGCTCAGAAACTCTCATTCCTGGGTTGTTTGCTCCCCCATGGCTGGATTTGCTCCTGCAAATGGCAGGAGAAATGGGGTTGGGGGCTGTTACTGTAGAGTCATTTTATAGTCCTTCACTGCCTGCCTGGGATTTCCCCATTGTCTGCCTAGGACCCCCACCTGCCCTCCACCAGGATCTGCCAGGCCATTTGCCTGGGACCCCCTCCTCCTCTCAGCAGGACCCCCTGACGCTTTACAGGAGGACTCCTCACTCTGCACCAGGGACCGCCCCACCACAGCTCTCTGCACTGGGCATGGCAATGGTCCCAGGAGCCAGCTGGGCAATCCCAGACAGAGCCCCTGGCACAGCACCAGGCAGTGTCTAATCCCCTGCCCCACCTGCCCAAGAGACCCCCACCCCCACTGGTCTGCAGCCAACAGGCCCCCAGCCATACCCACCTCCAGGACCCATAGCCTTAGGGCTGGGCACATCAGAACTACTCCCCGAAACCCCAAACCCTCCAGAACCCACCAACCTGACTAGGGTCCCCCCTGCCCAGCCACCCAGAGGCCTCACCCTACCACAATGCCCCTTCAGCTCCCGCTGCAATCTCCCCACACAGACACCTGCCCCCCCCCCCAGCAACAGTGTTCCCTCACAGTGTCTGACAAGTGGATAGAAAGTTATCACCACCCCCTGCTGGCCAGTCACACAGGCAGAGGGAGCCCGGGGGGACGCCTCTTTAACAGGAGAAGGGAAGCCATGGAGGGCCAAAATAAGTAAGACATTTCCATACTCTGTCACTCGCAAATAATGGCCACCGTGGATCCACCCCAGAGTTGGCTACAGCTTTGCACTGCGGGAAGCCCTCCCTCACGGAGACCCTTTGTCATGGGGTTTGGGATACTTCTGGACCACGCTGCACTCAGAGGAACCTCCTCATCCCGTGCCAGCTGGAGAAAAGAAAAGGGTCCAGCCAACTCTCCTGTTACCAACTGGGAACCACCCATCCCCCAAAGAGGGGGAGGCCCCTGGCTTTGATGGGTATTGAATATATGGCTAGTCTCTTTTATCAGCAAACATTTTTAACAGAGAGAAAGGAGGGAACAAATGATTCTCAAAGGAGAGGGAAAGATGATCATTGTTGCAGGGGGGTTAATTTCCCAACCAGGATGGAGAAGGACTCAGGGTGACAGGTTCCCCCCAAGGAAGGACAAGTTGCTGGGATTTAGAGACATGGGGAAGAGCCCCTAATTCAAGAGGATTTTTAATTGACATTTGATCATGACATCGTAAGAGGGAAACCTGAGATTTGTGATCAGTGTTCAGAAATGAAAGAGAAAGGGTGGAAATCTGAGGGATTTTGGATCCATTTATGCAAATTATAGAGAGGAAAGTGGAAAATGAGAGGGATTTTATAGCAGTTGTTGATTGGAGGTAAAAGCTGAGTGTATTTCCCACCACTATTTGGTCAATGAATAGAGCGGAAATGGGCAACGTTGGCAAACCTTTGAGATCCATATTCAGGAATCTGAGAAACGGTGTAAATCTGAGATTTTCGTCGTAATTTATAATTACAGAGACAGGGAAAGCTCTCAGGGGCATATTCAATTAGAAGTAGACAACTAGAGTAAAAGTGGGGCAAACTTTTTTATCAATCTTTGAGACGTACAGAGAAAACGTGTCACAAACTACGCAACTGAGAACATGGGATAAACGCCAAGACCGGGGGGGCTTTTATGTGGCTATTAAAGAACTAGCTGGAAAAGGGGGGACCGTTTGTGATATAAAATCCAGCCTGTCCAATACATAAGCAGAAAGTGATGGTCCCCCCCCCACGGCCCCCGTTCACCTGGGCAGCAGGGAGCCCTCTGAGGGGCTGACTGAAGGGGGCGGGGGGGGGGCGCTGGAGGGCTCCCTGGGGGCGGGGAGGGGGCGGCAGTGGGGGATGGGCAGGTGGGGGGCAGAGAGTCACTTTCCTGCCCCCCCCGCCCAGCGCTCCCCCACCGGGGTCTCCCACTCACCGGAGCACGGGGGCGTTAATGACGGGCCCCACCCCGCACAGACCCCGGAGGGGAGCCGCAGCTGCTCCTCCTACAGATCCGACACGAGGCAGCGCCTGGTCTGCTCCGGGCTCCGCCCCCAGACGCTGCCCCGCCCCCGGTCTGCTCCAGGCCCCGCCCCCAGGCGCTGCCCCGCCCCCGGTCTGCTCCAGGCCCCGCCCCCAGGCGCTGCCTCGTGTCGGGTCTCTCGGAGGAGCAGCTGCGGCTCCGCTCCGGGGTCTGTGCTGGGGGGGCCCGTCATTAACCCCCCCGTGCCCGGCCGGGGGGGGCTTTGTCCAGCTGGGACCAGCCCCGGCTCTGCCCGCCCCCGACCCGGTGAGTGGGAGACCCCGCGGGGGGGGGAGCGCTGGTGGGGGGGCAGGAAAGTGACTCTCTGCCCCCAGCACGGCTGGGATTGGGGGGGGCAGAGACTGGGGCCCGGCGGGCGGGGTCCCTTGGGGGGTGTTGGGGGGAGAAGCCGGAGTTGCGGGGGGTGGGGGTTGAATTGTCTCTGTGCAGCCAGGAAATTCCCGGGGGGGAAGTGGGGGGCGGCGGGGGAGTTAATTGGATCCCCTCCCCCCCACGGGCACAAATGCCCCCGCAGTTTTCCCCTTTTCCCTCTCGGTAGCTCCCACCTGGTTGTAAACTCCCCCCCACCCCCCCATTGATCCGCTCTCTGGTCTCCCTGATCCCCCCCCTCCCCCCGTCTCTCCCTCCTCCTCACTTGTCCATTGAAACTCCCCTCCCGTGGTGGGGGGGCGGGATTTCCCTCCCCCCCCCCCCCGTTTTATCTGCAGCGATTTGTCCTGATGTCGGTGGGAAGTTGGAGCCCGGAGCCATCCCCCAACCTGGCTGCCCCGGCGTGGGGGTGGGAGGAGACGCCGGGTCTCTGCCGGGGCGGGGAAGGGAGGGGACGTGTCCCCCATGGGGCTGCCCCCGATCCCGGCTTCCCAGTCCCACTTGATGCCCCCAACTGCCGCACCGTTGCCCCCAGCCCCCACCTGCCCCCCACCTGCCCATCCCCCACTACCGCCCCCTCTCCTCCCCCAGGGAGCCCTCCAGCTCCCCCCCCCCGCCCCCTTCAGTCAGCCCCTCAGAGGGCTCCCTGCTGCCCAGGTGACCGGGGCCCGGGGGACGACGAAGATCACTCTCTGTTTATGTTTTGGACAGGCTGGATTTTATATGACAAACGGTCCCCCTTTTCCAGCTAGTTCTTTAATAGCCACATAAAATCCCCCCCGGTCTTGGCGTTTATCCCATGTTCTCAGTTGCGTAGTTTGTGACACGTTTTCTCTGTACGTCTCAAAGATTGATAAAAAAGTTTGCCCCACTTTTACTCTAGTTGTCTAGTTCTAATTGAATATGCCCCTGAGAGCTTTCCCTGTCTCCGTAATTATAAATTACGACGAAAATCTCAGATTTACACCTTTTCTCAGATTCCTGAATATGGATCTAAAACGTTTGCCAATGTTGCCCATTTCTATTCATTGACCAAATAGTGGTGGGAAATACACTCAGCATTTACCTCTGTGACAAAGTGGAACTGTTCTTAATGTTTCCTCTGAATAGTGTGGGGGTGCCTTAGTTTCCCCTAGGCAGTTCTTAAGTATCTAGGTGGTGGGATAAGGGTGTATGATCATTGCAGAGCCCTAGAGGGCAGGTGTGTGCAGGAGTCTGGACACAGAGAATGGCCGACACCCTGTTTCCTGGCCACTGATGGCCTGGGCCCTTCCCCCCTGCAAGGTGAGAGCTAAAGGGTTGGAGAACAAAGGAATCCGGTGACCTCCTGGCCCGGGAAAGGAACAAAGCCCAGAGGAGGAGGGGCTGGAGGGAGTTGGAGTGAAGTGCAGACGTGGTTGTCTGGCTCACTGCCCCCCCCCCAAAATGGACCCAGCTGAGGGGTCCTGTTCTCTGCACCTGCAAGCTCTGTTTTAGACCATGTTCCTGTCATCTAATAAACCTCTGTTTTACTGGCTGGCTGAGAGTCCCGTCTGATTGCGGAGTTGGGGTGCAGGACCCTCTGGCTTCCCCAGGAGCCCTGCCTGAGCGGACTCGCTGTGGGAAGGGCATGGAGGGGCAGAGGATGCTGAATGGTCCGAGGTCAGACCCAGGAAGGTGGAAGCTGGGTGAGCTGTGTGTCCTGAAGACAGGCTGCTCACGGAAAGGCGACTGCCCCAGAGTCCTGCCTGGCTTCATGGGGAGCAGCTCCAGAGCATCGCTCAGGGACTCCGTGACAACTGGTGGCAGGGGTGGGATGTACTGCACCCCGTGGACAGCGCTTCCTGCAGTAAGTGACTGGGGAGCAGGAAAACAAAGGGGGATTGACGGGGACCAGGCGTGCTGAAGATTCAGAGAGAGACAGTTTCAGGGGGCGGTTAACCCCTGGAAGTGTGTGACCAGAGAGAAGGACTTTTGCAGTAACAGGGTTCCCCTGGGGATTGCAGCGAGCGGTCCCAGGGACGGAGGAGTCTGCCGCTCGACCCTGACAAAGAGGGGGTGACCTCGAGAAGGGCTGGCACACTAGGGGTTCTCCCTGGAAACCGTGGGGAGCTGAGAGCACACAGGCCTGTGAGTCCACAACTTGGGAAGGGCGGAGTGAGGGCCTGTCACCGTCTCCTGAAGAAGGACATTGTAACCCTGTGCAGAAAGAGAGGGTTGAGCGTTGGAAAGTTCACCGAAGCACAGTTAATCGTGCAGCTGGAGGAGGATGACCGCTCTAAGGGACAGATTCCTGACCCGAAATGGGGCTATAGCAGGATCTGGGAGCAGCTGGAGTGGTGGCCAGGCATCGCCAAGACTCCTGTCCCCGACCAGACGAGGGTCTTCACGATCGGGTTCCCCATCCGGGAAACGGAGTCGGACAGGATTGGAGCTGAGTCCGAGAGAGCAAGAGGACCGTGGGGAGACAGCGAGAGCCCGAGAAAGAGCTGCAGAAGCAGCAGCAGCATGAACTGGTGATGGGGGAGTGGAGAGGCCTAGGGGACCCCCCAGGGGTGAGTGGGGATAGACCCCGGGGGGCCAGTTCCGCAGGGAACCTCGAGACTAAATTGCTGCCCCTGGTTAAGGAGGGGGGGGATGTGGATGCCCACCTCACTGCCTTTGAGCAGGCTGGAGATTTGAACCAGGGGACCCTGCGGAAAAGCCCCAGTGTCTAGCTCCCTTGCTGGGTCCCAAGGCCATAGACTCGGTCAGCCAGATGGGTGGGGAGGTGGACAGGCTCCCACTTCTGGTCCCAACCTATATGTCTGTGTGGAGTTTCCTTGGGCCAGGCCCCTCGGACCTCCAGTGGGAGCAGAAGGTGATGGTGAATGGGGAGACATTCCTGGGGTGGCGAGATCCTGGGACAGAGAGAATTGGTGTCAGACCCTGGGTGGTGCAGCCTCAGAGGCTGAGGGGCTGTGTGAGCTGGGTGAGGGTCCCAGGGACGAAGCCCCTCGCCCTGCCTATGGCCCAGATCCCTGTGCAGACCCAGGAGGGGTGGGGCTGGCTGGTCGTTAGGGTTCTCCAGGACACCAGCTGCAAGACCCTGTTATGGGGTGACTGTGTCTCTTTGGGACAGGATCCAGGCCTTACTCCTGTAACTGCCAAGGGTTTGAATCCGGGGAACCAATCGGTGGAGAGGGAAATGGTCAGTGAAAATGCAGATGACCTGGCTGGCAGCAGGGAGGAGCGGCGAGGCTCAAGCTATCTGCCTGACTTTAACCAGACCCTAGGAGTTGGGTGGGACAGAGAGATGCTCCCCGCCCTCCTTGCACACTGGAGAAGGGGCTCAGCCTGGCTCTGATGCTGTGAGGAAAGCAGTGAGCTCGCTTTCGGGCTGAGAGTCCCGTCTGACTGCGGAGTTGGGGTGCAGGACCCTCTGGCTTCCCCAGGAGCCCTGCCTGAGCGGACTCGCTGTGAGAAGCGGACGGAGGGGCAGAGGAGGCTGAAGGCTCCGAGGTCAGACCCAGGAAGGTGGAAGCTGGGTGAGCCGTGTGTCCTGAAGACAGGCTGCTCACAGAAAGGCGACTGCCCCAGAGTCCTGCCTGGCTTCGTAGGGAGCAGTTCCAGAGCATCGCCCAGGGACTCCGTGACAACCTCCTATCAACAACTGCTATAAAATCCCTCTCATTTTCCACTTTCCTCTCTATAATTTGCATAAATGGATCCAAAATCCCTCAGATTTCCAACCTTTCTCTTTCATTTCTGAACACTGATCTCAAATCTCAGGTTTCCCTCTTACGATGTCATTATCAAATGTCAATTAAAAATACTCTCGAGTTTGGGGCTGTTCCCCATGTCTCTAAATCCTAGCAACTTGTCCTTCTTTGGGGGGAACCTGTCGCCCTGAGAGCTTCTCCATCCTGGTTGGGAAATTAACCCCCCTGCAACAATGATCATCTTTCCTTCTCCTTTGAGAATCATTTGTTCCCTCCTTTCTCTCTGTTAAAAATGTTTGCTGATAAAAGAGACTAGCCATCTATTCAATACCCATCAAAGCCAGGGGCCTCCCCCTGTTTGGGGGATGGGTGGATCCCAGTTGGTAACAGGAGAGTTCATAGAATCATAGAATATCAGGGTTGGAAGGGACCCCAGAAGGTCATCTAGTCTAACCCCCTGCTCGAAGCAGGACCCATCCCCAATTAAATCATCCCAGCCAGGGCTTTGTCAAGCCTGGCCTTAAAAACCTCTAAGGAAGGAGATTCTACCACCTCCCTAGGTAATGCATTCCAGTGTTTCACCACCCTCTTAGTGAAAAAGTTTTTCCGAATATCCAATCTAAACCTCCCCCACTACAACTTGAGACCATTACTCCTCGTTCTGTCATCTGCTACCATTGAGAACAGTCTAGAGCCATCCTCTTTGGAACCCCCTTTCAGGGAGTTGAAAGCACCTATCAAATCCCCCCTCATTCTTCTCTTCTGCAGGCTAAACAATCCCAGCTCCCTCAGCCTCTCCTCATAACTCATGTGTCCCAGACCCCTAATCATTTTTGTTGCCCTTCGCTGGACGCTCTCCAATTTATCCACATCCTTCTTGTAGTGTGGGGCCCAAAACTGGACACAGTACTCCAGATGAGGCCTCACCAATGTCGAATAGAGGCCTCACCAATGTCGAATAGGTCGAGTTGGCTGGACCCTTTTCTTTTCTCCAGCTGGCACAGGATGAGGAGGTCCCTCTGAGTGCAGCGTGGGTCCAGAAGTATCCCAAACCCCATGACAAAAGGTCTCCATGAGGGGGGGCTTCCGGCAGTGGAAAGCTGTAGCCAACTCTGGGGTGGATCCACGGTGGCCATTATTTGCTAGTGACAGAGTATGGAAATGTCTTACTTATTTTGGCCCTCCATGGCTTCCCTTCTCCTGTTAAAGAGGCGTCCCCCCGGGCTCCCCCTGCCTGTGTCACTGGCCAGCAGGGGGTGGTGATAACTTTCTGTCCATTTGTCAGACACTGTGAGGGAACACTGTTGCTGGGGGGTGCATGTCTGTGTGGGGAGATTGCAGCGGGAGCTGAAGGGACATTGTGGTAGGGGGAGGCCTCTGGGTGGCTGGGCAGGGGGGACCCTAGTCAGGTTGGTGGGTTCTGGAGGGTTTGGGGTTTTGGGGGATAGCTCTGATGTGCCCAGCCCTAAGGCTATGGGTCCTGGAGGTGGGTATGGCTGGGGGTCTGTTGGCTGCAGACCAGTGGGGGTGGGGGTCTCTTGGGCAGGTGGGGCAGGGGATTAGATGCTGCCTGGTGCTGTGCCAGGGGCTCTGTCTGGGATTGCCCAGCTGGCTCCTGGGACCATTGCCATGCCCAGTGCACAGCGCTGTGGTGGGGCGGTCCCTGGCGCAGAGTGAGGGGTCCTCCTGTAAAGCGTCAGGGGGTCCTGCTGGGAGGAGGAAGGGGTCCCAGGCAAATGGGCTGGCAGATCCTGGTGGAGGGCAGGTGGGGGTCCTAGGCAGGCAATGGGGAAATCCCAGGCAGGCAGTGAAGGACTATAAAATGACTCTACACAAACAGCCCCCCACCCCATTTCTCCTGCCATTTGCAGGAGCAAATCCAGCCATGGGGGAGCAAACAACCCAGGAATGAGAGTTTCCTAGCAGACAGGCATGGAGAGGGCACAGGGAAAAGGAGATAGAGACTGACAGGGTCCGTGGGATAAAAGAGTTTTGAAAGAGATTTCCAGCTCTCTCATCTGCCCAGACAGATGTATTACTGCACTGTGGGGAGAATCACTTTCCTGTGGACAAGATGAGGATGAGACGGAGGAAAACCCAGTTCCTGACTCCATGTCCCTCCTGCTGGGGTGTGGCTGTCATGGGGTCAGTGTCAGAGGGAATCATAGAATCATAGAATATCAGGGTTGGAAGGGACCCCAGAAGGTCATCTAGTCCAACCCCCTGCTCAAAGCAGGACCAATTCCCAGTTAAATCATCCCAGCCAGGGCTTTGTCAAGCCTGACCTTAAAAACCTCTAAGGAAGGAGATTCTACCACCTCCCTAGGTAACGCATTCCAGTGTTTCACCACCCTCTTAGTGAAAAAGTTTTTCCTAATATCCAATCTAAACCTCCCCCACTGCAACTTGAGACCATTACTCCTCGTTCTGTCATCTGCTACCATTGAGAACAGTCTAGAGCCATCCTCTTTGGAACCCCCTTTCAGGTAGTTGAAAGCAGCTATCAAATCCCCCCTCATTCTTCTCTTCTGCAGGCTAAACAATCCCAGCTCCCTCAGCCTCTCCTCATAACTCATGTGTCCCAGTCCCCTAATCATTTTTGTTGCCCTTCGCTGGACTCTCTCCAATTTATCCACATCCTTCTTGAAGTGTGGGGCCCAAAACTGGACACAGTACTCCAGATGAGGCCTCACCAATGTCGAATAGAGGGGAACGATCACGTCCCTCGATCTGCTCGCTATGCCCCTACTTATACATCCCAAAATGCCATTGGCCTTCTTGGCAACAAGGGCAGACTGCTGACTCATATCTATCTTCTCGTCCACTGTCACCCCTAGGTCCTTTTCCGCAGAACTGCTGCCTAGCCATTCGGTCCCTAGTCTGTAGCTGTGCATTGGGTTCTTCCGTCCTAAGTGCAGGACCCTGCACTTATCCTTATTGAACCTCATCAGATTCCTTTTGGCCCAATCTTCCAATTGGTCTAGGTCCTTCTGTATCCTATCCCTCCCCTCCAGCGTATCTACCACTCCTCCCAGTTTAGTATCATCCGCAAATTTGCTGAGAGTGCAATCCACACCATCCTCCAGATCATTTATGAAGATATTGAATAAAACCGGCCCCAGGACCGACCCTTGGGGCACTCCACTTGATACCGGCTGCCAGCTAGACATGGAGCCATTGATCACTACCCGTTGAGCCCGACAATCTAGCCAGCTTTCTACCCACCTTATAGTGCATTCATCCAGCCCATACTTCCTTAACTTGCTGACAAGAATACTATGGGAGACCGTGTCAAAAGCTTTGCTTAAGTCAAGAAACAATACATCCACTGCTTTCCCTTCATCCACAGAACCAGTAATCTCATCATAAAAGGCGATTAGATTAGTCAGGCACGACCTTCCCTTGGTGAATCCATGCTGGCTGTTCCTGATCACTTTCCTCTCATGCAAGTGCTTCAGGATTGATTCTTTGAGGAGCTGCTCCATGATTTTTCCAGGGACTGAGGTGAGGCTGACTGGCCTGTAGTTCCCAGGATCTTCCTTCTTCCCTTTTTTAAAGATTGGCACTACATTAGCCTTTTTCCAGTCACCCGGGACTTCCCCGGTTCGCCACGAGTTTCCAAAGATAATGGCCAGTGGCTCTGCAATCACAGCCGCCAATTCCTTCAGCACTCTCGGATGCAACTCGTCCGGCCCCATGGACTTGTGCACGTCCAGCTTTTCTAAATAGTCCCTAACCGCCTCTATCTCCACAGAGGGCTGGCCATCTCTTCCGCATTTTGTGATGCCCAGCGCAGCAGTCTGGGAGCTGACCTTGTTAGTGAAAACAAAAGCAAAAAAAAGCATTGAGTACATTAGCTTTTTCCACATTCTCTGTCACTAGGTTGCCTCCCTCATTCAGTAAGGGGCCCACACATTCCTTGGCTTTCTTCTTGTTGCCAACATACCTGAAGAAACCCTTCTTGTTACTCTTGACATCTCTGGCTAGCTGCAGCTCCAGGTGCGATTTGGCCCTCCTGATAACATTCCTACATGCCCGAGCAATATTTTTATACTCTTCCCTGGTCATATGTCCAACCTTCCACTTCTTGTAAGCTTCTTTTTTATGTTTAAGATCCGCTAGGATTTCACCATTAAGCCAAGCTGGTCGCCTGCCATATTTACTATTCTTTCGACTCATCGGGATGGTTTGTCCCTGTAACCTCAACAGGGATTCCTTGAAATACAGCCAGCTCTCCTGGACTCCTTTCCCCTTCAAGTTAGTACCCCAGGGGATCCTGGCCATCCGTTCCCTGAGGGAGTCGAAGTCTGCTTTCCTGAAGTCCAGGGTCCGTATCCTGCTGCTTACCTTTCTTCCCTGCGTCAGGATCCTGAACTCAACCAACTCATGGTCACTGCCTCCCAGATTCCCATCCACTTTTGCTTCCCCCACTAATTATACCCGGTTTGTGAGCAGCAGGTCAAGAAAAGCGCCCCCCCAGTTGGCTCCTCTAGCACTTGCGCCAGGAAATTGTCCCCTACGCTTTCCAAAAACGTCCTCGAAAGGGACTCCTTTGGTTCTGCTTTTTTCTAGGATTGCGTTCAGAGACTTTGTTTTGGGATGCGGGTGGGAGAAAGGAGGTTAAAAGTGTGTCTGTGGGCTTAGCCTGGCAGGAGGGGCCAGGTCTCTGCTGTAATCCAGAGATTGAGTAGAGAGTTGTCACTTTGGATGGGCTATCACCAGCAGGAGAGTGAATTTGTGTTGGGGGCGGAGGGTGAGAAAACCTGGATTTGTGCTGGAAATGGCCCAACTTGATGATCACTTTGGATAAGCTATTACCAGCAGGACAGTGGGGTGGGAGGGGGTATTGTTTCATGGTCTCTGTGTATATAATGTCTTCTGCAGTTTCCACGGTATGCATCCGATGAAGTGAGCTGTAGCTCATGAAAGCTCATGCTCAGATAAATTGGTTAGTCTCTAAGGTCCCACAAGTACTCCTTTTCTTTTAGCATTTTCTCAGTACGGCAGAATCTCAGATCTCACTCTGCAGGGAAAGAGGCTGGGGGAAGCGTGATGTGAAATGAACTAATGCCCGTTCCCAAACCTCCACAACGGCCCTTCTCGCCCGGCCAGGCTGCAGAACGACGATCACGTTTCGTTTTGGTTCATCCCGTCCTCCCATGGGACAGAGGAGCGACATGGCTGCAGCGGAGCCAGCTCAGGTAGGGATTATTGGGGGGGTTCTGATCTGTTCCTGCAGGAGGGAGAGGGACAGCAAATACACGGGAGAGGGGAAGGTTTGCACCGTCTGGTTTGGAGGTTGGAGCGGGGCAGGAAATGCACAGGGTGGAGAAAGGGAGGAGGCCAGAGGGTGGCAGACCTGCCTGGAGTTGTTTAAAAAGTGGTCTACGTTCTTGGAACAGACCCATGAGGTTCGGAGGTGGAAATGCTCCAATTTGGTGAACAGAAAATAACCCACGTAGATGGGGTTGGGAAAAAGGACCAGATTCCTAGTGCTGGAGCCTGACCCAACTAACCAGCGGGTGCCTTGAAATTGAAGGGGGAAGCCACCAGTCAGGCTTAGGGGAGATTCTCCTGCCTCATATCCAGCTTCTCACAAGGAGGAGGGTGTTGGGCTTCCTACAAGAGATCTCTCCCTAGACCCTGCTTGGGGCAGCATCTCCGGTATCAGTCTGTGGCTAGTAGGTGTGTGATGGATCTGCTGGGAGAGAGGAGGGGTGTCTCTTCGCCCCCTCACCCTGGTGTTTCCTGGGTGCTCTGAGCGGGGTGGGGGTGGGACTCTGTTGACTGCGGTCCACCCAGAGATTCGTTTGATTGGCTCCTCTCCCCCACGAATAGTGGGGCTGTGAGTGGGGCAGCAGGTCCTGAGTGTGGGGCTCTGGCTCTTTCACGGGCCGGTGACCTTCGAGGAGGTGGCTGTGTATTTCACCAGGGAAGAGTGGGCTCTGCTGGACCCCGCTCAGAGAGCCCTCTCCAGAGACGTCATGCAGGAGACCTATGAGACTGTGACCTCGCTGGGTAAGGATTCCTGTCCCCTCGGTTCTTGGAAGGGGAACGGAAGAGATGAGGTTCACGCCACCCCCACAATGCCACCTCTGCTCTGTCCTGTTCCAGCATCACCCCAGCATGCCAGTGACACACACACGACCAGAGACCCTCC
Organism: Lepidochelys kempii; assembly: GCF_965140285.1. NCBI lineage: Eukaryota > Metazoa > Chordata > Testudines > Cheloniidae > Lepidochelys > Lepidochelys kempii. The sequence goes on from NW_027621924.1 coordinate 115,170, forward strand.
CCTGCTGCAGAACGCTGTGGGAAGAGAGCACAGGAGCAGAATCGCACAGTGTCAAATATCTCCTGTTTGCACAAGTAAAACGGGGGGTTAGGTCCAGCATAACGAGCAGAAGCTTCCTACCCCTGGCCTTCTCTCAAACCCTGAGCCTTTCCACCCAGACCAGAAAGTGCTTGGGGTGTAAGAAGCAGGCTGCTGGGGTCAGAGCGGCTGGTCCAGGGTTACTGATCACACAGACCTTGAATGCTGGCTGGGACAAGGGAGCTCCAGCAGCAGAACATTGAAACTCAGCCAGGATTACACTGCTCCGGATTGCCCCGTGCATGGGACAATGGCCTCGGTTGCTGGTGAAAATCCTTGAGACCTGGAGAGTTGCTTCCCCCATCCCCATGTGCACTAACCACAATCTACCTTCTCTGCAGACTTGGTTTTTTGAGTCCCTCATTCCTGAAGTCACATGACCCCGATTCTTATTTTTCACATTCTGCTTTTCTAGACTATTTAGAGTCTGTTGCTTGTGAATGATAGTTTCTAATTTCCCAGTGTTCTCCACACCCAGGGATTTTCCTACTCCCTCCCATTGCACTGGACTCATTAGATTCCCTAGTATTTCAGAATGGCCACACTGGGACAGACCAAAGGTCATCTAGCCCAGTGTCCCGTCTTCTGACAGTGACCAGCACCAGGTGTCCCAGAGGGAATGAACAGAACAGGGAATCATGAAGTGATTCATCTCCTGTCACCCATTCACAGCTTATGACAAACAGAAGTTAGGGACACCATCCCTATTGTAACCCTATTATAATCTTGGCCTTCACAACGTCCTCTGGCAAGGAGTTCCCCAGGTTGACTGTGCGTTGTGTGAAGAAATACTTCCTTTTGTTTCTTATAAACCTGCTGCCTATTAATTTGATTGGGTGATTCCTAGTCCTTGTGTTCTGAGAAGGAGTAAATAACACTTCCTTCTTTACTTTCTCCACAGCAGACATGCTTTTATAGACCTCTCTCATATGCCCTCTTGTCTCTTTTCCAAGCTGAAAAGTCCCAGTCTTACATATCTCTCCTCATACAGAAGCTGTTTCATACTCCTAGTCCGGGTTTTTTTGCCCTTTTCTGAACCTTTTCCAATTGCAATGTATCTTTTTTGAGATGGGCCGACCACATCTGCACACAATATTCAAGATGTGGGCGTACCATGGATTTATATAGAGGCAAGTGTAGCCAGACAGACAGCCCCCCCCCCCCCAGACCAGCATTGCTGGAAACACAGGAGGAAGCAGGAACAGGGCATTTAACATATATTCCAGTACAGCCTTTGAAGCTGTGAAAGCACTGGTGTGCTGCTACAATGTGCCTCTGGGAACAGATACGAAGATTAAGCTCACAGCAGGCAGAGGCCCTGTGACAGACATGGCTCTTAGCCCCTACTAAATAGTGTGATGCACACACCCCAACATCCTAGGTGGGAAAATATTTACCCTGATAAAAGAAATGTCCAGTAGTCAACACTTATTGTTTCTCTCCTTTGCAAGTGTAAACTACTCTTGCGAAAGCTGGCGTCACCCAGACAGACCAGCCTCAATTTGGCATAAGAAAGGAGAAAGAGAATAAAGGAGTACAGAGGTATAAGTAGGGGACCTACAGCACCATGATTCTTGAGTGCTTTTCACTATCTATCTGCGGGTCAGATAAGTGATAGCCTCCCAAGGCTTCTGCAGCTAAGAGGGTCCCTACGCCTTGTCCCTTATTCGTCTTTCCGCGGAATTGAGTGACCGATCCTGGCTTGGCACCGCTGGAATCGAGAGATGCAAGGAGGGTAAGAAGCACCCACACCTGATCTCCTATCTTTAGTGTACACATATTTTGAAATAGAGCTCTATACGTTGTTTTCTTTCTTTGGGATTGTGGCTTCAGTTTTGTAACTTGTTTGTGTGTGTAACATCTCTACATTTAAATAAGTAGGCACTAGCAATTTTGTAACCACATGATTAGAATCTAGCTTAATAAATTTTGGTAACCATTTATGCATAAGCCTGACTTGTTTTCTCTGGTTTACTGTAAAGCAGCCGACACAATTAAAGAACCTCAGCCGTTTTGGCTCTAAAGCCTGGCCATTAGGTGAGAGTACTAAGAGCCTAGCGTTGAGTTGTGCCGCCTCCACGGGGCAAACTCTTGGGGCACCTGTCAGTCAATCCTGGCTGCCCGCTGCGAAGGAGCTCTGAGCTCTAGCAGTTAAAGTCACGGGTGTGGAGATGCTCTTAGTGCTGCCATTGGGGCACCTGTCAGTCAGTATTGACTGCCCACTGCGAAGGAGCTCTGAGCTCTAGCAGTTAAAGTCACGGGTGGTTAGGACCTTGGGGCATCCGTCAGCCTAGCCCGGGCTGCCCGCCGCGAAGGGACAGTGCGTCCTAGCGGTTAAAGTCACGGATGGTATAAACGGGCATAGCTGGCACCTCACCAAACATCCTTGGCCGTCGGCTAACACAGCCCCAATGAGCCACTTGGTGTGAGAGCTCGGACCTGCCCCTGTCCCAGAAGGAGGGGGTCATCTGCGAGGGGACTGCACCACTGACCTATCAGCTCTTAACACCCAAACTTTCAGTCACTCTATCATCAGTGCCTGTGCGTGTAATTTAAACAGCAAAACCAGCATCACTGGGCTAGACCAAAGGTCCACCTATCTCTGTATCTTGTCTTCTGACAGCAGCCAGTACCAGGTGCCCCAAAAGCCACTCAACAAGGCACCACTGGGAGTTGAACCCAGGATCTCCTGTTTACAAGACAGGTGCTTTAGCCAGCTAAGCCATGGTGCCCGTCTCTGGCTAACGTATGGTGTCTGCCCACACCTGACTCCCTGCCAACGCCCCCCACGGCCGGACAAGCGTTGCTTGTGTTGGATTCTGTAAAGCAGAGAAGCAGGTGAAGTTTTGCTCCCAAGGTGTGTGTGTGATTCTTTGGACAAGTCTGCGCTACAAAATTAAGTCAGTGTAACGACATTACTTTGCGGGGTAAAAAATTTAACCCCCCTGAGCAATGCCATTATGCCAACCTAATCCCAGTGTAGATAGCACTGGATTAACAGGGGGACTTCTTCCCACCCACTCTGTCTCCGTTGGCTGAGGCCTGCTGGTCCACCTTTCGCTCGCTCCTCTCCTCCCCCAAGGCCTCATTGCCGGCTGCTCGTGTCTCTCCGCTCCCTACCCCACGGTCTGCCTGCCACCCACACTTCTCTGCCCCCTCTCCTGAGACAGACTCTGCCCGCCACCCACACTTCTCTGAGCCCTCCCATGAGACCTGCCCAGCCTGCCACACACTCCTCTCTGTCCCCTCCCCTCACCTGCCCTGAGAACCGCTCACACCTCTCTGCCCCTCCCACGAGGCACCTGCCCAGAGGAAGTTTTGGCTCTACAGTTTCAGGGCCTGAGCATCCTTGGCCCCAGTGGGAGCCAGGCTACGTCTACACGACAGAGTTATGCTGCTTTAGTTAAAGCGTTTTAATTAAGTCGCTGTTGCATGTCCACACTAGGCTGCTTGTGTCACCGGAGCGCATCCAGGCTAGCAGCTCTTGGATCGCCACAGAGAGCAGTGCATTGTGGGACGCTATCCCACTGTACAACTGGCCGCAGGGTGCTTTGGGAAGGGTTTGCAATGCCTCGTGGGCAGCCACACGAGGCAGGTTTCTCTATCCCATTGTTCCATGGGCATCCGACTCGATTGCCAGCTGCTTTTCAGCTGCCGTGGGCATGGTGGGCAGAGAGTGTGTGTGTGTTGGGGACGGACAGTGTGTGTGTTCGGGGAGCGTGTGTGTTGTGGAAGAGTGAGTGTGTTGGCACGCTGTCCCTAAGTTCAGACAGCTGCTGGAAGCAACCAGTCCTGAGTCAGGGGGAGCGGGACACCCCAGTCCTGAGTCAGGGGGAGAGGGGACACCCCAGTCCTGAGTCAGGGAGAGCAGGACAGCCCTGACATCAGCCCCCACTTCCCGCACTGGCTCAGCACAGCCCAGCAGTCTCTGTCACATACACACACTGCTGCCTGCCTGGCTGTGTGTCAGGGTGCAGGACGAGGGGGGTTTAGAGGGCCATGGGCCCAGCACTTTTTAGCAGCCCTAAGAACGGACGACGGACGGGGGAACAAGGTGGAGCCTTGGGGGAAGAGGCGTTCTGTGGGTGTGGCCTCGGAGGGAGGGAGGGGTGGCATCAGGGAGAAGGGGCGGTGTGAGATTGGGGCCTCAGGGAGAAGGGGCGGAGTGAGTGAGGGCTGGGGCGAAAGGGGTGTCATGGGGGCGTCACAGTTCGGACGCCGGTGGCCCCCCCACTGTAAGGAAGATTCCACCACCCCTGCTCTGGGTCCGAGGTGTGGTGAATTTGTCAGGTCTGAGACAGGAGTTGCTTGTGAATGACAGTGACCCCTTTGCCAATTGGCACCAATAAGCTTTTGTCACACATTGCGACGGGGCAAGGCAAGACGGCTATAGTTAAGTCGTGAGGAACAGGTATTTTAGCCCCAGGCTAAACAAATCCTTGGTACTATGGTTACCAAACGGCGGTTGTTTCAGGTTAATCAAGACACCTGGGGCCAATTAAGATCCTTCTAGAAAGCAGTGGAGATAGCTAGGTTGATTGGAATACCTGAAGCCCATCAAGGCCTGGCTGGAACTAGTGAAAAGCCTCCCAGTTCGTCAGTGAGGCGCATGTGTCAGGATCTGTAGGAGGAAGCCGTGCTGTTGGAGGAACCAAGCAGTGCAAATCCACATCAGGTGCAAGGAAGGAGGCCCTGAGGTAACAGCGAAGGAGATACTGAGTGGGGGCTGCTGTGGGGAAGCGGCCCAGGGAATTGTACACGTCCTATTTCCCAAAAGTCAGCTACCATAGCTGCTACTATTAGGGTCCCTGGGCTGGAGCCCAGAGTAGAGGGCGGGCCCGGGCTCCCCCCTCCCCTCCCTGATTAATCATGGATACTGGGAAACAGAGATTGTGCGAGGGAGGGTTGCTTCTCCTCACCTCCCTTGCTGGCTTATGATGGCTCAGTAAGCTGTGGCCCTTGCCTCTAGAGAGAGAGAAGGGCTGTGTGGAGGGTCACAGTGAGCCTCTGAGGCTAGCAAAATCCACCAGGAAACGTGGGACCCATAGAGACAAGGACAGAGCTTTGTCACAACAAGCACTGAGCTATACCCTCACCCCCTGATATAATAGAAAGGCCAGCACAAAAAATAGAGAAAGGAACAATAAGATACTAAAATAACAACAGTTGGAACTCTCCATTTCTCTCAGTCTTTGGGTGGATGGGTACGAAGAGCTGTAGCTACAGTTGAGGAACCAGGCGATCGGACAGCTGGCCCAGCCCTCCATACTAGTACCTCTCTGACATATAGGGAAATGGGTCAAAATTGGAATTCATGTCATGACTCACTTCCCATAGGGGATCAGTCTGTCTCAGGCTCTGTCTATACTTCAAACACTGGAAGTATTCTTCTGACAACCTAACACTGTCTCCGCTGGGGCTGAGGTCACATTAACTACTTCTCTTAGTGGAGTGGACTTTTCACACCCCTGAGAGAGGTGGCTACGTCAACATCGCTTTTCAGCATAGACCAGACTTTAGATGGCTTATTGGCCTAAAAGGTAATTGACTTCAGCCTTTTCCTTGGTGATTGAGGACTGCAACTTTCCTACCTGCTGAACACATCCTATGACAGATGACTTTCCTTTGCAAATTAGAGAAGTGGGGAAGTCAGTGACCCTTATAGTCTAAGTGTAAGAACTTGTAAAAACTTCTACAAATTGTCTCTTCGAATAATTTTGCTTTCACTAGAAATAGACTTTGAAACTAAGCAAAATAAGTTCTATTTGAAACACAAAAATTTAAAATCTATTGGAGTGAGGTTTTCTACCAGAAAAACCTCACATCTATTGGAGTGAGGTTTTCTACCAGAACTCCTTACACTACAGGGGGTAAATTAAAGCAAATTAACTTTTCAAGATCAGCTGTCACTTCCTGTATGACTAACAAAACAAAAAAATGAGACACTTTGTTTTACAAAGTGATTCAGATTATCACACAATTAGTCTCCTACTCTTTAACCAATAAATTCATTTTCATTGGAAACAATAACATATTCAAAGAGCTCAAATTCTTATCATATGAGTTCATTTTCTTTTAATCCCCATTGCCAACAACTGAACCTTGGCTCTAGTTCTGGTTTGTCCCAACGTAGGTCCCAACCAATTCTCTGAGTTCATATATCGCTGGTTCTTCTGCCATGTGTGTTGGTGGAAGGGGTCTCCTATGTGGGAATGTTTGCATCACGAGGAAAAAAAAACTCTCTCTTTTCACACTTTTTAATCTTTCAAAGTAGGAGGAGGTAGAGGAGAAGGGATGTAAATGCATAAAACACAAGAGAAAACTGTCCTACACTAAAGGCATTTATCGGTATAACTATATTGCTCAGGGCTGTGAAAAATCCAGAGTTGAGCAATGTAGTTACACAGCCCTAACGCCCTGTGTAGATAGCGCTACGTCAGCAGGACATATAGCTTGAGGGGGCTGGACTAATGAAGTCCGACGGGAGAGATCTCTCCCATTGGCTTAGAGCATCTGTAATAGCATGCTACACCAGTGCAGCTACATGGGGGCAGCTGTGCCAACATCAGCTTTATTGTGAAGCCGGAGCATCAGACACAAAACCAGAGAATCAGGACTCAACATGCGAGTATCTGCAAGTCTGAAACTGGAACCGGACACGTTCGTTGCCTCATTGGTTACCATCATTTCCACAGCCTGAAAGTCCTTGTTTCTGTGAAAATAGAATGAATTATATTGAAATTATAATTCATGAAAGAAATGCTACTTGAAGGTTACTTGAAGCCTTGCTACTTGAAGGGTACTTGAAGCCATCTGGCCTGACCCTGTCACAACCCCTATGTTCACTCTTCTAGAAAACTATGATCAATTATTTACATAGTATGGCTTGTTTGAGGTATCATTTGAAAATGCATAATCTACAGAATATTATCCTCCTGTTAAAATATGTGTAGCAACACTATGTAAAATTATGAGATTTTACTGTATCCTATTAGTGAAAAAGTTACAATTCTGGGGAACACCCTCAGACCAGTTCCTCAGAGACAGCAAGGCAAGCAGCTGGTCAAATTGCCATTCTCCAGGAGGGGGAAGGTGTGAAGAAGACATTTACATTCCTTCACAGGGACCACTTGAAGCTCATAGCTACAACAGACAGCCGGTCACCATGACTCAGCTGAGAACTGAAGTTGTTTGTCGTACAAAGGACTGAATTATAAAAAGAGGGGAGGAAAATGCTTGAGACTCTCTCTCTCCCCCTTTTCCTCTGCTCATGACAGCTCCTGAAGAAACTGAACTTGGCAGCAGGGGCGAATTAGGGGGACTTCTGGCTGAAAGGACAGCCAGCCTGCCTCAGGATATAGTGAGAGAAACATTTGCTTTGTATCCGTTTTAGCTTGTTAACTTAGATGTTAGTTTGGGTTTTATCTTGCATTTCTTTTGTAAACAATTCTGGCTTTTATACCTCATTACCTGTAGTCAATTAATATGGTTTTTTTTCCGGTAGTTAGCCATCTCATTTTATTGTTTCATCTAACCAGTGTGTTGGGATTAAAGTGTGTTGGAAAATCCATTTGGGATAACAAGGCTGGCACGTGTCATTTTCCACTGATGAAATGACAGACTTCATAAGACCTTGCGTCGTTCAGTAGTGTGCTGGACAGTGAAAGATGCACAAAAGTCCGGGACCAGAGAATTTTCTGGGGTTCTCCTGTGGTGCACTGTAATTCGTGAGTCGCTGACTAACAGCGCTCAATACTGTGTAGCTGGCAGCGAGTTACATGCTGGAGACTGGGTGTTAACTGCCCAGGAGTGGCTGTTCTCACAGTAAAGCAGTGTAAAAGCCACCCCAGCTTGGGCAACTGAGGGGAAACAGCTGTTCAACCAGTCAAGATTGCACTGTGGTTAATGTCACAGACACTCAATTTCAAAGCATCTCCTAAAACACAGAGAAAGTAAATCCATGTCCAGGAAGTTGAAGACTCCAGACAGAGGACAAGTCTCCCTAGAACTGCTTCTTGCAGAGAGAGAGAGGTCCAGACACAATGAGAGAGTCCTGGGGAAGCTGGGAACACTAAGAATGGGCTGGTGGGGTTCAGTGGAGAAAGGGAACAGGAAGGGCAGGGATATCACTGAATGCAGGATCTCAGCAGTCCTAGATGTCAGGATAGCACCTAGTGCAGCCCATTGGAAAACATAATCCCAACTATACATATAAAATGATGGGGTCCACATTAGCTGTTTCCACTCAAGAGAGGGATCTTGGAGTCATTGTCGATAGTTCTCTGAAAACATCCACTCAGGGTGCAGAGGCAGTCAAAAAGCGAACAGGGTGTTGGGAATCATTAAGAAAGGGACAGATAATAAGACAGTACATAACTTGCCTCTATATAAATCCATGGTACGCCCACAACTTGAATATTGTGTGCGGATGTGGTCGGCCCATCTCAAGAAAGATACATTGCAATTGGAAAAGGTTCAGAAAAGGGCAAAAAAACCCGGACTAGGAGTATGAAACAGCTTCTGTATGAGGAGAGATATGTAAGACTGGGACTTTTCAGCTTGGAAAAGAGACAAGAGGGCATATGAGAGAGGTCTATAAAAGCATGTCTGCTGTGGAGAAAGTAAAGAAGGAAGTGTCATTTACTCCTTCTCAGAACACAAGGACTAGGAATCACCCAATCAAATTAATAGGCAGCAGGTTTATAAGAAACAAAAGGAAGTATTTCTTCACACAACGCACAGTCAACCTGGGGAACTCCTTGCCAGAGGACATTGTGAAGGCCAAGATTATAATAGGGTTACAAAAAACAAAAAACATCATGAGAAATCTATCGAGGACAGGTCCGTGAATGGTTATTAGCCAGGATGGGCAGGGATGGTGTCCCTAACTTCTGTTTGTCATAAGCTGTGAATGGGTGACAGGAGATGAATCACTTCATGATTCCCTGTTCTGTTCATTCCCTCTGGGACACCCAGCGCTGGTCACTGTTGGAAGACAGGACACTGGGCTAGATGGACCTTTGGTCTGTCCCAGTGTGGCCATTCTGAAATACCAGGGAACCTAGTGAGTCCAGTGCAATGGGAGGGAGTAGGAAAATCCCTGGCTGTGGAGAACACTGGGAAATTAGAAACTATCATTCAGAAGCAACAGACTCTAAATAGTCTAGAAAAGCAGAATGTGAAAAATAAGAATCGGGGTCATGTGACTTCAGGAATGAGGGACTCAAAAAACCAAGTCTGCAGAGAAGGTAGATTGTGGTTAGTGCACATGGGGATGTGGGGAGCAACTCTCCAGGTCTCAAGGATTTTCACCAGCAACCGAGGCCATTGTCCCATGCACGGGGCAATCCGGAGCAGTGAGGAATTGTGTCATCTGTAATCCTGGCTGAGTTTCAATCCTCTGCTGCTGGAGCTCCCTTGTCTGGATTCCCCCAGCCAGCATTCAAGGTCTGTGTGATCAGTAACCCTGGACCAGCCGCTCTGACCCCAGCAGCCTGCTTCTTACACCCCAAGCACATTCTGGTCTGGGTGGAGAAGGCTCAGGGTTTGAGAGAAGGCCAGGGGTAGGAAGCTTCTGCTCGTTATGCTGGACCTAACCCCCCGTTTTACTTGTGCAAACAGGAGGTATTTGACACTGTGCGATTCTGCTCCTGTGCTCTCTTCCCACAGCGTTCAGCAGCAGGGGAGGGTCTCTGGTCGTGTGTGTGTCACTGGCATGCTGGGGTGATGCTGGAACAGGACAGAGCAGAGGTGGCATTGTGGGGGTGGTGTGAACCTCATCTCTTCAGTTCCCCTTCCAAGAACCAAGGGGACAGGAATCCTTACCCAGCGAGGTCACAGTCTCATAGGTCTCCTGCATGACGTCTCTGGAGAGGGCTCTCTGAGCGGGGTCCAGCAGAGCCCCCTCTTCCCTGGTGAAATACACAGCCACCTCCTCAAAGGTCACCGGCTCCTGAAAGAGCCAGAGCCCCACACTCAGGACCTGCTGCCCCACTCACAGCCCCACTATTCACGGGGGAGAGGAGACAATCAAACGGAAACTCTGGGTGGACCGCAGTTAACAGAGTCCCACCCCCACCCCGCTCAGAGCACCCAGGAAACACCAGGGTGAGGGGGCGAAGAGACACCCCTCCTCTCTCCCAGCAGATCCATCACACACCTACTAGCCACAGACTGATACCGGAGATGCTGCCCCGAGCAGGGTCTAGGGAGAGATCTCTTGTAGGAAGCCCAACACCCTCCTCCTTGTGAGGAGCTGGATATGAGGCAGGAGAATCTCCCCTAAGCCTGACTGGTGGCTTCCCCCTTCATATTTAAAGGCACCCACTGGTTAGTTGGGTCAGGCTCCAGCACTAGGAGTCTGGTCCTTTTTCCCAGCCCCATCTACGTGGGTTATTTTCTGTTCACCAAATTGGAGCACTTCCACCTCCGAACCTCATGGGTCTGTTCCAAGAATCTAGGCCACTTATTAAACAACTCCCAGCAGGTCTGCCACCCCCTGGTCTCCTCCCTTTCTCCACCCTGTGCATTTCCTGCCCCGCTCCAACCTCCAAACCAGACGGTGCAAACCTTCCCCTCTCCCGTGTATTTGCTGTCCCTCTCCCTCCTGCAGGAACAGATCAGAACCCCCCCAATAATCCCTACCTGAGCTGGCTCCCCTGCAGCTATGTCGCTCCCCTGTCCCATGGGAGGACGGGATGAACCGGAACGAAACGTGAGCGTCGTTCTGCAGCCTGATCGGGCGAGAAGGGCCGTTGTGGAGGTTTGGGAACGGGCATTAGTTCATTTCACATCACGGTTCCCCAGGCTCTT